>NC_080670.1:209308579-209608579 GCF_030247195.1 Topomyia yanbarensis | reverse complement strand
TTGATACCCACAGAAACCGATGAAGCACGTTTTAAGAGCCGAGAAGGGACCGGCTAGAACCTTGAACCCTTGCAAACTGAAAACCCCGAAAATAGCCAATGACGCAGCCCGGGTTGATTGGGTTCTCGTATAACTGCTAAAAGTTCATGTTGATGCTATTTCAGAAAAATTTTCGCACATACTCCTTGAACTCTAAACGGTGGCGTTGCTAGCTACCGTGCAGAGGCGAGCAGCGATCTAACGAGCCGGTAATGATCACTTTTGATGAGTCGGATGGGATTGGTTTGTTCGCCGTTTGGATTAATGGGAATACGACGTGAATCTGATGGCTGCCGAAATTGCGGAAAATACGTCTCCAGGGCAAAAGAGGTTTGTTTTTATGACTTCCTGATTTTTTTTTAAGACGACAATAAATTCCTCAGAAGAAAAAAATCTGAATCGGATAAGGTCAGACAGCAAATGTATCGTAACTGTTTCGATTTGGACTAGTTAGAGCTGAGTTAGCTTCGGCCTGTCCATTTGGCTATTGCTTTATGTTCTAGATTTATGCCTTTTGCTTGAGTCCAGATCGCGACGGTGTAGAGTTGAAAGCCAAAAATTTCCAACCAAAACCGAAGGCCGTTGAAAGCTTCCGAAAATTGCCGCAAATCATCGACCTTTTAACGTACGACGTGCGGCTAATTTTACTTTAGAGCCGAGGTACTTCGACTCAAACTGGTTTATTACAATTACGGGTCCTGAGCCGCAGCTCAAAAGTTCAATAAATTAGAGCCTCCTTTTCGATGGAATGGGGGATTTGTGTACTTTGCGGTTAAGCCTATTAAGTAGAAGGGGGTAGGCAGAAGCTGGCATCACAAGAGGTACAATCATTTCCAATACAGCACACGTCATACTGAATGCCATCAAATGGTTAATGAAGATGGGAAGCGAGTGCGATGATGACTCTGGGAAACGTTATCTGGGTGTATGCAAAAGTACTTTTCTTTATCTTTATGTTGCCATCGACGCTCCAGGGTCCACTCTGTATTTTAATAAGATGTAAAGTGTATTTCGGGTTTTCATGATCCGGTAAAACTACGAGGGTCTAATTGGGCAGTTATATAACTCTGTTGTGCAATTATTTTTTTTGAGTAGCGGAAGGAATTTACAGTCGAGTGACATCTTCGTCGTTACTTCGAATTAGGATGGTGAGAAGGAGGAGGGGCAATTGGCGACATTCTAAACAACTTAACGAGCAGTGTTCATTTTCTAGTAATTCAAGAGAATTACATTGGAAGTTGGAGAATTTAAATATTTTGAAGAATTTGAATAACATTTAGAATTTTAGGAAATTAAGACCCGTTCTCAAGAATTAATTTTATAACTGTGTCAAGTATGCTATGGTTGGTCAATAAAGAATAACAGACTACACAAGGGGTGGACATGTAACAGGCAGAGTTTCTCGGCAGACATTCGATCGGAAATGGTGAGTGAAGCTACGCAATCATGTGAAAAAAATTCCCCCCAGAGGAGAGATTCGAACTCGCAACCTTTGAGACTCCAGCCCAATGCACTAACTCTTATGCTATCTCGCCAGTGGGATAATCATATGTTCTTTCTGGGATGTCACCATACCCAGGGATAGCATAAGGGTTAGTGCATTGGGCCGGAGTCTCAAAGGTTGCGAGTTCGAATTTCTCCTCTGGGGGGAATTTTTTCACATGATTGCTTAGCTTCACTCACCATTTCCGATCGTTTTTCCCCGTTGGATACCACCAGTCCTAAATAAGGTATTGGCACTTAAGCCAAAAGACCAAAAATTGAATTATTAGTTTAAGGTCAAGTAGTCTGCCTTTGATTCGAACTTGACAAACGACAATTTCAATATCAGATACCAATCCGATTGAAAAAAAAATAGCGCATGTTGATCGCCAAAAACGCTTCTCCACAGTGTTTTCTCGGCCCTGGCGAATATTGTTAAAATTGTGAAAATTTACGTCGGAAGTTATCCGAATACATCGTATAAAACCTGAGAAAGTAGCATTTCTTCTCGGAGGGTGTCTTTAAAGAATGAAAAATGTTATTTCTAAAATAGGTAGCTGTATGTCCCAATTGTTTGGAAATGACGACAGGCCCCACGGCGCAAAAATGCAAACAGGTAGATGAGCCCCGTTCAAAAGAACAACATTGGGAAGAGCTGATCCGGCGAAAGATTCGAAATGAGGCTAATTGAACATAAGCCAAACCCATACTTCGCAATTAACGCCCCTGTTGGAGACTACACCATCAATCTCTACTTCCCAGGCGGGTACGTAAACAAGATACTTCTTCCTGCACGATTGAATGTTGTTTAGCTAGATCGCGCAATATATCGATGATGTCAAATGGCTTATCTTCGGCCCGGAAGTAGATTATCCAGAAACCGGTTGTATTAGATGAATAAAATTTGATTCGAAAAGAAAATTTATCGACATTATTTTTGCCATCGGAGAAATATTCAAATCAACCTCCATTCAGCCTGAGGGAATGTCAGTCGTCGGAGATACCTCCCATTAGTGAACACTATCATGCGGGCTTCAGTACTAGCGAAAAGAGGGTTTTATCGGAGGGAATGGAAAAGTAATACAACGAAATTTAAATGAATGAAGTAATTGGTACTTAGCTGTGGAGCACTTGTAGTATCAGTAGAGCCGTCAGCCATACAGTCCGCGTTGTTTACGGTTACGCTGGCAGAATCCGGACTCTGTACTTATTGTTCACATCTTGCCCATAATTAAATGTTGATCTTCATACGATCGTAACCAGATCTGTCGAATGATTTTACATAATGTTCTGCATTACCTTTCATTATCATAAATACCTCATCCTAAATTCTTCTAATCGAGTGACTCAACCGACCACGATCACCTTTGGACCTATCTGTCCAGAACGGTCGTCACGCGACCATCGCCAAACGGCGAACGTGGCCTGGTACAAAGTAGTAGTGCCAACCAGCCACTTGAACCTCTCGTCATGTATAATAAATAAATTAGCTCTAAAACGGAATCCCTAATTTACATAACATCGGTTCCCGCCCATCACCCCGGTCCGAAGAAGAGTGTATCTCATTTCATTACCCCGGAGGGAACCGTATCCCCATCAGCAGCACGACACGAGGTCGTCATCGCAAATCACCGCGGGACGAACGAGGGTTCTGCTCGGTCGCATCGTCATCTGGTTCGGTTCGGTTGGATCTTCTGGGAAGGCCGCCACATTGCCGTTGCCATTGTTGCTGGGTCTCTAATGGCCGGGTACACATGGGCAGGCAAACATAGCTAGTGCATTATTGAAATAGATGTTTGTACCCCGCGCATTTTTAGCAGGCTGCGATTAAGTAGCGCAAGGCACGTCCGACCTCTAAGCCTCTAAACGAAGGCGACACTCGGCCGGGCTCTACTTTTGCCATCGGCACTTGTCGAAACAAACTTCTCGCTCAAGTCAAGTGTGTCGTTCGGCACATCGATCGGTAAATAGTTCAAAGGCAGATAGAGAGAGCGAAGGCAAAAAAAAGTTTGCGAATTATGATTTCGATGAAAGTACCGAAATTCAAAGAAAATGTTGCATGTTTGCTTTCGGGTAATCAATCCACTTGAGACTACCGCCCGATCGGCGACGTCGTCGGCGACAGAACGATGCCGCTGCTCCTATGAGAGTCCAGGCCGCATGTGTTTGAATCGGGCAACCGAGCGTGTCATTAAAAAACTTGGGATTGCTTGTTTGGTGTGTCATTGACTGCCAGTTGGCGTAACGTCTGATTCCGTACTATTCCGCATTTTTGGCAAAGTGGTCAGAATCGATTTTCCGAAAAATTATCGAAGAAGTTGTTTATCGGGAGTAGGATTTAACTGTCAAAAAAACGGGAAGGAAGTAATGATGGTTCATATGAAGGGATGAACGGTTTAGCAATTGGTGATCAAATACACGCTGATTATGTTATAAGCCTTCTTTTTGAAGTTTGGTGTCTACATAGAATCCTGTTAAGGAATATGACTGGTTATGTTCATTACGATTGTGGAAATGGTTGTTACATTCTTAGTACAGTTCAAAATGGCTCGCTAGCCACGAACTTGATAAGCTACGTGTCGACGTTGGCACACTCAAAACAAAAAATATATAATATTTAATTCGTTTAATCAGCATTAGCTCAATGCTGTCTTCCTGATAACTTATTTTGCCATAGTGAGTGAAAAAAGCCAAAAATTTTAAATTAAGCCGTAAAAAGCAAAGAAAGAAAATTAAGAACCTAGGGGACGGGCATAGCGTAGTTGGTTAATCGATTGCCTTGTATGCAGTGCATCTGGGTTCGATTCCCAACCTCGCACATATGGTTAGAGATTTTTCAAAAAGGAATTTCTTTAACCCGAAAAGAGGTGAATGACCCTAAGGTTCAAACGTATATATAGCAAACAGAAGAAAACATACAGCGGATAGCCATGAGAAAAGACCAAGAAGGAATAAAAACAATAAAAATGAAGAAGGAAAAAACAACAAAATAAAGCAAAAAATAAATGACATCAGTAAAAAGCAAGTAACAAATAATTAAAATAAAAAAACACGAGCTAAAAAAAGAAAAAGAATTTAAATGAAAGAATAAATGAAGCAGAAAAACAAAACAATAATATGAAAAAAGAAGCAAAAAAGAAAAAAGCAAAAAACAGAAAAAGGAAAGAAAAAAATAAAAAAAGAAATGAAGAAATAAAAACGAAAACAAGCAATAAGCAAGTAAGAAAAATTAAAAGCAAATTAGAATTTTCGGTTTTTGCGGTCTGATTAATTACAACGGGTTATTTATACTGCCCGACGTTTCGGCCACTGGTTATGGCCTTTTTCAAGGGAAATACGTTATCGTTCTTCGTTTGAGCGTCGTTTGCCGACGATCGGGGTTTTTTTTAATTAGCTTCAAATATGCCGTTATGGTGGATGGAATTGTTCAGTTTTCCTAACAGTATTTTTTAACCAATGTGCACGACTCAAAGACACAGTATAAATCACCCGTTCTAAAGTAATCAGACCGTAAAATCCGAAAATCCTATAAATCTTCATCCGGTAGTCTCCCCAAATTAAAAGTAAAATTTATTTGACAAATAGTAAAAACAATCATAAGTAAAAAGAAAAAAAAGATGGAAAAAATAAAAAAGAAAAATGAGAGAGGCAAAAAGAACTAGGAAAGAAAAGAAAACATGAAAAGGAACAAAAAATAAAAAGATTTAACGAAAAGATGAAAATAAAACAAACGCAAATGTGAAAAGCGAAAAGCATGAAACTAGAACATAAACCACATAACCAAACAAAAAAGTACAAAGATACAAAAAAACAAACAGCAGAAAACAAAGAATACCAAGTAATACTAAAAAAATAATAACAAAAAGAGATAAAAGCAAAATTAAGGTAAAATCTAAAAAATAACCAACAACCGAACAACCCCCCCCCCCCCCCATCAGCTTATTTTAGGATGCATAGTGACAATGGTGGTATAAAGATGATGGGTTTGAGAAATGGGAGCAAAGGCGCATGAGAGATTGATGGGATGGGCGTCTGAGAAGGGTATAACGAGTGATCTGTGGGGTCGCTTAAAGAAGAGTATGTGAGGGAAGGGGTGTGATCAGTGGAGGGGGGGAGTTAATCACTCTACGTACTCCCCTAGCTACGTTAAAACCAAAAACCCTCTCTCATTCGAAAAAAAAATTGTCCGGCATTAAGTTTTGGATTTTGCGTGAAGTTCACATCAATGTACGATCAATTTCACCGATAGGTGAATTAAAGCAATTGTTTGATTTCCCAACTACGTTCATGTTGTTGTGGAAATCAGTCTGCGAAGTTCTGTCGAAAACATCAAGTCTCTGCGATGAACATGTTGAGCCCCGAAGACTCATGACAATGAGCCGAAGAATTGTTGAAGAAAGCACCTCAACAATTCTTCGGCTTGCTCTTCTTTTCTTTGATTTTGATAAAAAAAAAATCCCATTTGAAAGGAATTAGAAGCACGCATCTTGTAACTACCAGTATTAACATCTGATGTTATGGGAAGTGACTCAATTTTCGATTTCTCGAAGATCTGGAAAGCATCACACGTATCAAGCGTTTAGTTAAAAATAGTGTGATTCTACAATCTAGAAGTGCACACAATTAAATTCAATTTTCTCTCCATTTATTCAAAATTGAATTATAACAGTAGAACCGCAAGAGGTTGCTACTTCTAGACGTTTAAATGATCAAAGACGATGTACTGATGATCCGATAACGACGGTTCGAGCTCGTTGGATACGAGCCAATTTGCCAACGCAGGCGTAATACCGTCAGAGCAGATAGTTACATCTAACACCTCTTCTCTGCCAGATCGTGCGTATATTAAGTATAGTCCACCTATTCGATGCCTCTCAAATTGATATCGGAGCTGGCTCAAATTATGTTGTGGATGTTTGCATCACTGCCGATTATAAGTGGAAACCCGTTTCTGCCACAGTATGGTACAACCCTTTTAAAATCATCAGAAGGTGATGATTCAGGATGCGGCACAATGCCCAACAATAGATGTATTTCCTGTATATGTTATCAACATAAACGTGTCATATTGGCTGTGGCAGCACAAATTGTGAGGTCGGATAGAAGATATGCGTCGATAGCCCTATTCACAAGTTCACATGCACGAGGCATTTGACGTGGATTTGTTATGCCATTTTGTTGTTAGCTACCAGCTGGTGGCTGATTCTGTCAGGAGAAAGATAATAAACTCTTATCAACCTCCTAGTGGACCACAGTCACATCATCCATGTAATGTACAAATCCGCAACAAAATTTGAAACCTCAGAAGGCACTCAAAAACTGCTGTGCTTGGCAGATGGCATATAACGAGCCACTCTAGTGATCGTAGGATTCATGCGGGACTTTTTTCACCGATGGTTGGTATCATTTTGCCAAATAATAAGACAGATATGACTGCGTGATATGCCTCGTGCATGCATTCACAATTCTCATGTCCTTTCCTCATCTTTCGTTTTAGAGTTATACTGTTTTTGGTAAAGTTGTTGCATAGCATCGTACGCTTTATTTGATCATTTCATATTAGTTCGGAATTCAGTCGCTAGAGCGGCGCTGTTATCAACTTTTTAATGGAACGAGATAGAAAGATGATTTCTACGACAAAGTTGTATGTCAGGAAATTAAAAGTATATCTTCTGAAGATACTAACTTTGTAGGTCGTACAAGTCTTAAAAAAGGGCGCATTTTTGAAAACATCATCTGTAAGTTAAATTTTTAACCAACAGATGCTCTATCTCGAAACATGCAGGACCTACAAAGCTTGCATCTTCAGAAGATACATTTAAAATGATAGGACCTACAAGTTTCCCGGAGACACCACATTTCTATCTAACATAATTGAAAAGTTGATAACAGCGCCACCCTGGTGACTAAATTTCGAACTTGTATGATTTAACCAAATAAAGCGCTAAATGTCTTCCGAAGACACCACAGCTCTATAACGAGAGGTAATAATTAATTCAAGGTTTTTTTTAATTTTCCGACCACAATGTACCATTTTTATCTTGATCCTATATTTCTCAGTCAACTTTCAATGTAGAGACAAGACACTTATTTTCGCAAAAATACGCTCAAAAATATACATTCGTGCAAGAAATATATATATATAAGATAGGAAACAGCCATATATTGCGAGTATGTGAGCGGCACTCACCTTCAGGAACGACTGTTTGGGCCGAAACGTCAACATATAACGCAATTCCAATTAAAAACAGTATTGTACAAAATTCACCAATATGTAAGCTACAAAAAAAACTCGGAAAACGGACGAGAAAACTCGAATTATCATAAGACACAACGTGGGGTCACCCCTTCTGGACGCCAGCTCCGTGGTCACTTTGATTGATAATAGCAATAAATCTTAAACTTATTTTCATTTAAATGACAGCTTTCGTACTATTAAAAAATGCAAAAATATCAATTTCGAAAAAAATGGACGCCAGCCATTCAATTGCTTATCGCAGTACGCCTCGATAGTGGCGCATCAAGGAAACCGAGAGGGCTTATGTGCGTTTTTTTATGTTTTGTGTTTTTCATATTCTGCCCTAGCCCTAACTAATGATCAACAATTAGCTTATGCACGGTGGCGTAGCCGACTGACGGGTCGACAAAGATTTACTTTTGCTGTGAGCCGTGTTTGTGGCGATTTTTCGGCCGGTTTCGTCGTCGTGCACGTGGTAATTAATTAAATGAAGCCTTTCTAGGATTCATTGGTCACTTTTTACCGATATTTAATTCGTGCATTCGATTCGATTCATTCGGAAAGATCGGATTGGATAAATTAAAGTACGATTAGTGGTAAATCAATATCATTTGCTGGCAATTAGAGGAGTTAAAGAAATTTGCTTGCATGTTACATGTGTGGTTTTCTTCTACTTCATTAATCTGTTACTTCTACTTTTCCTTTTCCACTACTCATGTATACCACAAATAATATCGGCTATTATTTTGCCTTTTATTACTATATCATAGATTAGATACATACTAACACAATCAATTGCATATTCTCTCATATACACTCATAATCTCTCCCATTCCAAACGTACAAACGCTCGTGGCTTTCGCGATAACTCAAAACTGGTCTCAAACGCGAGCATGCAATTGCAATTATCAACACATACAAACGCCCACGATCTCGCCAACATCAAAACACCCCGGTAATTAGGTAAACGTTCTAGCGCCTATAAATTTACAAACGCGGTTTCAAGCATTCACCTACCGCTCACGTGATCAGGAATCGGTCACGTCCACACTGAAAATTAAGTATCAGATTAACAGTACGCGCGCGAGCATCCGAGAACGCATGCGAATATGCGAAGTGACAGACGGTTATAAAATCGAATTTATACACGCGAAGTTACATTAACGTTAGCACACGAGACATACACGCGATTGAATACGTTAACTTACAAATGCCCGTGCCCTTCGCGACGATACGCAAAGATGAACATACAATCGCGCTCACGCACCCACATCTACGCGCAAGTTTTTCGCAAACTCAAAAACGTCCCGATGATTTTACGAACGCTACAGCACTTATAATCTGATAACCGGAGTCTCAAACGCAAACAAATAAACCAGCCTTTTGGGTTCAAAAAATTTATACAGCTATCTCAACCTATGGCCATTCCCGGTTCCGGATAGAATCAAACGAGGACATTTGACGCAATTTTAACAATCTAGATGCTGGCTTCCGGTTACTACAAAACACTGGAAACTATCATTAATATGGGTATCATCTGAAAGGGGGTGATCAGTAGACGACAGAAATTGATTATTGACACCGTTTTGAAAACCAAGATGGTGGCCTGCGGTTACCACAAAACAGTGCAAAGCACCATCAATAATGAGGTTCTTGTAAAGCGGGTAGACAGCAAATGTCGGAAATTGGTGAGTGACGCCATTTTGAAACCTAAGGTGGCGGCTATCACTTCCAAAGAAACAGTGAAACCCATCATCAATAATATAGGAAAACTAGAGACAAAAATGAAGGAAAACGAATGAAAATCATTGTCACGAGTCAGAGGACAATAATAAAGAGAGACAATAAAATAATGACGTAATACTAAATACACAAAAATAGATAATTTGCAAACAACCAAATAAACGAAACAGCTAATAGGCTATTCCATCCAAAGTGAATCCGAAGCATCAAAAATCGTGCTGGACTACCAAACTAAAATAATTGAAAATGTCTACAGAAGGAACTAAACGGAACTAACTTCCAATATTAAACTAATAGGATAAGTACAAAGGCAAAACCTAATAGCAGCTAATAGTTTTTCGCGCCCATTTGCAATTCCTCCGGTCCGCTTTCGGAATCTGCGCGGTGGGATGAAGCAATTCCGCAAAAAAAGAAGCACAGAAGGACGACAGTAATCTAATACAGTACGATTCTTCACACTCTGTCGTAGAGATTCGATTCGCCCCGTTTGTCTCCGTCGGAACCCGAGTCCAGTCAGTGACCACAGAGCGCAGTGAACTCGTCGCCGACGACCGACCGACGACGTCCATTCGGAACCACCTCCTCCTCCGCCTCCTCCTAGATATATGTTTAAGTTCTTTCTTGTATGTTCTTGTTTTTTTTTCCTGCTGTTGTTGCTGCTATTGCAGATCTCTCCTCTTTGAGGCAGAAAATCCAAACGACACTGCGAAGATGATCTCAAGCGACCGTGTGATATCAGCGTCATCTATCCACAACAAGCCGCAGATCCGGGCACGGTTCGGTCCGTTCCTTAACCGATGATCGGGATACTCGGCTTAAAACATAATATTTCTTCCAGCGAGTAATTTCTCTGCTAAATTAAATCTGTACGGTCTGTTTTTTTTTGTCTGTTCGTTCTAGGCAGGAGCTCCTCGGGAAGAGGATCCCTGAAACTGGTTGAAGAATAAAGAAGGGGAAAATTCTATGCTCTGGTTGCCTCTTGCGCAAGATTCTCGAGTCAAGAAGCCAGCCTGCGGCAATTGAAATGGCGCAGAAGAACGTTGCGAGAATAAGGAAAAGAAACGGAAGAAGAAGAAGAAAATCGTCAGGAGAACGAAGAATAAATTTTATGTAATACACGTAACCACTGCGGCCTTGGAAGGTCGTCATCCTCGTAAGCCTTCTGCTGGTGAGCTGACTCCAGATGGGATGAAATGGCAATAGCAGCATCATCATCAGCAGCAACAGCATCCAGGGCAGAATTCCTTCGACCGAGGTTTTGCTCAGTCCTTACCTCGGCACTTGGCGCATAACAAACCAAGACTCACATAATTACGCATCTTCTTCGTTAGAGATAGAAAGAGACCTGCCTGCAGGGTTCGTCGCTTGCTGTTCCCAGTCGGTCGTTGATGTCGTTCTTGCTGACTTTTTTTTTCTGTTGTGCTCGGACTCCACCCGTCCCTACCCCCTTAGATTGATGATGATCATCATTTGCACGATCATAATCAGTGCTGAAACGGCTGCCGTCATCGGTTGTTGCGCGGCCAGTCCCTCCTCGAGGTTTTGCTGATTGGATTCTAGGGAAAAATCATCCGGCTATTTAAACTGGCACATTCGATCGGCGGCAAACCATCGACCGGATCATCGCACCCCGCTGCATCAGCAGTTGGTGGATGGAGGAAACTATTTTTTCCTCGGCCACGTTTTTCCCGTTTCCATTACCCCCGTTCCAAGCCAAGCCAAGCCACGGTGGGAGGATATAAGGGAGAAAAACAAATTCTAAATAAATTTTAATCAGCCTTTCGTGTGCGTTCTTCGCCTGGTTGGGTTTTGTACTATAAATAGGTGCTCGCGAGTAGCTTCTTGATTTGTGGTGGCCATTTCAACCCACACGGGGCTACCACTATCTACCCCCGATCCGCAGCGCATAACCGGTGCATGTTCGGATATTTATAACTGAATGTTAATTTGAGCCAGCTTCGTAGTAAAATTTAATGCCCATAGACTATTATGTTCATTAGCTATAAATTCGCTGCTTGTGCTGGTCTTCCGCGCGACGATTGATAGGGCCTTTTTTGTTGTTGTCGTCGTCGTCGTGGCCATCGTAGGGCTGAGTTTGCGCGGGAATTTTAATAGGATTAGTTCTATGTGCAGTTGGAGCTGCGGCAGAGAGAGAGAGAGAGAGAAAAAAAAACGTTCCGCGGCAAGCAGGCGGCGCGGCGCATTGGTCACAGAGACCTTCGGTTGGCGGGACGTCCGACGCTGATTGGAAAATGGCCGATTGTAATGGACGACGGTGGTGGTGATCTGTTAATTTACTGCTGTGTTACCGGATCGGAGAAAGGGGGTTGATTAGCCCAAATTTTAGTTAGGGTCTGTGGTTTTAGAGCAGTTCGGTCTGGGGCAAAGCTTAACTGTTCTACTGTCGCTGAATAAACATCCGATGGAAAGGGATTTCGTTTATCGATTAAAGTTTGAGTGAACATTTTTGGATTTGGGTCATTGGGAAACATTCTTTAATACAAATGTAATAAGAAAATTGTATCTCGTTTGGTTTTAACAAACTACAATCAGTGTGCTTTCTGTTTCTACCCGAGCCAGCACGAAGTGAACAACAAAACCAGTAACTTTTATAATGTGTGCCTTGCCTGAAGAAAATTAGAATAGTTACTTTAATTTTCACCGTGATGGTCTGTTGAAATGAGTGAGTCGCGAGAGCAGAAGGTAGTGTTCCGGCCAAATACGGTGGCTATTGACTTCCAGTCTTTTCGTTTCAGAACGAGCATTTGCTGTAGGTAAAAATGGAGCTTAGGCTGACGAAAGTTACCTGTATCGAATTGACCCAGGGAAAATCATTCAGTTTGCTTAAAAATTTAAAACACGTGGTTGGGTATGACAATTTTATAATCAAGACCCCATGTATATACGAACGATGAAAAGATCGAGGTTCGGCTACAAGATCTGGCACAACTTACTTCCACAATAGCCAAAAAAAGATTTATGTCACATTTGGGAGAAACTGGCATCCATTGCGAATATTGCAAATATTTCAAATAATGGTTTTGTGATGAGAATTTGAGTGAACCGACCCATTTTCCCCTACCTGACTCCAGGTCCGTTTTAAGACCACTCGGGTCCCCTGGGCACAACTGAGCTAAGGGGTCCCTATAATTGAACAGGTTTAAACTGCTGTAGAGTAGGATGATTAAAAAACAATCCCCAGAATGGGGGAGCCATTTCTACTCTATGCCACCTTGATATTTATTTTTCAAATTTAAAGTCAACCTTGTGAAAGTATTAAAAATACTGTGGGAATATATAGAGAAAACATGATTTTAGATTTCCATCATTGTAGGTGGCGTTGTAAATGTCCAGGTGCCATCGAACAACGGAAGATGATTTTAGTAGATCCTAAAAAGATATTAGCATTTCTGACCAATCTAACCGAAAGTGACAAAGGGCGTAACACACTATATGCGGCGGTGGGAGCACAGATTAACAGACATAACACTCGAAAACAATTCTTCGTCCGTTTCAACGGTCATTTTAAATATATTATTATTTGGGACTGTGGCCGCATTTGAGATTATGGCGCTACTGACATATGCGTAAGTGTAAGAGGGATAGACAACTAGTGAAAAGCTGTTCCCGAGCCTGAGGGATAACCCTTTTGCAAATGAGTGGTTGGGATCGTGTATAAAAGGTGGAGCTAGTGTTCTAGTAAAATTAGCGGATCGATATTTTTTAAGGAATTTCCTCATAGTGTTATGTCTTTTAGTCTGTGGTGGGAGTTCGAACTGAAGTAAACTGCGTACAGTACACCCAGGTTTTTTACGCGGTTTTTTGCAAAAGACTTAGACTTTTTTCTGAAAATATTTTTCGCGGATTTTGCAATTAACACGGTTTTTGCAAAAATATATTGTAAGTTCTTTTGAATGTAAAAGACTTAGAAGATTTTCCGAAAGATGGAAGAGATGGGTCTGGAACAGTGGCGTAGCCAGGGGGGGGTATGGGGGTTAAAACTCCCCCCAAACCAAAATTAATTGGATTGAAAAAAAAATTGATACTGACGAATTTAATTTAATATTCCACAAAATATTTTTGGAAAAATATTCTCTGATCACTACATTGAGAACTGTGTTTAAAGCGTCATGAGAACTTTTGGAAAATTGTGGGAAGGGGATCTTGTAACTTATCTCTTAGCCAAAATCCCATAGTTGTCAAATTGCTTCAATGTAAAATAAAATAACTGTCTGAATTATTATGAGCTCATTTTTGGAAAGATGCTGCAAAACATGGATTAGAGACAATTTTTCGAATGGGAATCTAAATTTGAATAGGTTGATTGCATATAAAACATAAGCTTGTTTTAACGAAAACTTGCATACATTTCAACATTTGCTGAAAATGTATTTTTTTAGATTGTGTAGAGTTTAGACAACAATTCAATATGGTTAACAACAAGAATAACATTTCAGAAACTAGTTGAAAGCTGGTGTAATTTTGTCTCTAGCAGGTCAGAATCGGTTTTATGAGCATTGGATTTTTGTTGTATTATCAACTATATGAATAGCCTCTTAGCAGGATGCAATGAATGGCGTACTAAAATTTTGTGTGCTACGTACTTCAAGTTGTGAGGTTGACTAATGAAGAAAAGTAAAATTAATGCTCGATAAATGTTTAACGGTCACGATCACATTCATTCGAAACTGCCAAATTTCGATGTTAAGTAACATTGAAGAATTTCAAAACGTAAAACTGTTCATCTGCTGATAGAATAATTTTTGACGGTTAATCCTCCTAGAAGTAATTATAGAGAAGAATTACTCTTCAAGCAAATTTAGGTCGAGACTTAATGTCTTCAGCAAAGTTTTCGAAAGTGCTATTTCAAACAACTTCGTCAAAGACATAAATATCTTACATATTCAGAGTATCGAAATATAGTAGTAGAAAACCTTTACAACAAGCTATTCTGAAATTACTGTATTTGATAAATCTCTTCTGCGGTAATTAAATAATAAATTCACATTGCGTTCAAGGTACCTTTGAAGCTTACAAAAAAATAAGGGAACTGGATTTAAAACAAATAATTCCCAGATATTAAAAGGACTCAAAAACACAAAGAGTGATTCCAATTTCAGGAGCTAGCATCAATTCGGCGCTAGCTTACTCCGCCCACCAAGTTAGTGTCGGATTCTGATGAGATGAAGTCGAAACGCAAGTTTCAGTTCCATCCATTCATAATTTAGTTATAGGTTTTGTGTTCTCAACTCGCAATGATTGTTTCAAACAATTTTATCCGTAGCGCGGAAAAAAAATAGTTTTCACCTAAATTTTTCTTCACTAAGGAGAAATATTGCATGCCCAGTCCATTTAAATCCCTATATGTTGAATTCATGTAGCCTTCATATTTTCAACAAAATTGTTTGAAATGACATTATCAAAAACTTTGCTGAAGGCACCATGTCTCTTAATATTTTTGAATAATTAATTCACCATAATTACCTCTATGAGAATTAATCACTAAAATTTCTATATCAAAGCAAGCGCTGTTTTATGTTGATAACTTCCCGAAGTTGTCAAACCTTCAAAGTCAAGGATTATTATATTAGGTGATCTTGAACGTTGAAATTTTTTTAGATCATTTATCCCACTTTAAAAGATCGCAATTTTTGACATCATTGACATATTATACAAGAAAATAATCTATAGAGGTTTGAAAACTGTTCCATGTTGATCCTTCTTTGTTTGTAGACTGGAATGACGTCTGTTAGACTACTTATGTTTTTGAGTTTTCAATAATTTATCAAATTCATATTAAATTTTAAGATATTTTCAAAAAATTTGCGATTTTCATCAAAACCCCCTTCAAACCAAATTTCTGGCTACGCCACTGGTCTGAAAGACTCCTTATGGTCCGCACCCCAACAATATGGGTATTTTCGGAATGGTCTTGAAGAGTAGGTGCCAGAAATTGATTTTTGACGCCATTTTGAAATCAAAAATGGCGACTTCCGGTTTAGCGAAATTCGCTATAACCCAATTAATATGGGTATTTTCGGAATGGTATTGACAAGTAGGTGCTAGAATTTGTTTGACGCCATTTTGAAATCCAAGATGGCGACATCCGGTTTAGCGGAAATTCCCTACAACCCATGCAATATGGGTATTGTCGGAATGGTCTTGAAGAGTAGGTACCAGAAATTTATGTTTGGCGCCATATTTGTACTACAACTTCAACTTCCAAAAATACCAATATTGATTGGGTTATAGCGAATTTCGCGAAATCGGAAATCGCCATATTGGATTTAAAAATGCGGCAAAAATCAATTTTTGTAACCTACTCGTTAAGATCATTCCAAAAACACTCATATTGACTGGGTTATAGTGAATGTGGCTAACCCGGAAGTCGTCATCTTGGAATTCAAAATGGCGTCAAACATCGATCTTTGTCTACTACTCGTCAAGACCATTCCGAAAATACCCATATTGATTGGGTTAGAGCGAATTTCGCTAAACCGGAAGTCGCCATCTTTGATTTCATAATGGCGTCAAAAATCAATTTCTGGCGTCTACTCTACAATACCATTCCGAAAGTACCCATATTGTTGGGGTGTGGGCCATAAGGAGTCTTCCAGACCCGTCATCTTTCCGAAAATATTCTAAGTCTTTTGCATTCAAAAGAACTTAGAATATTTTATGCAAAAACCGTGTTAATTGCGAAATCCGCGCAAAAAAAACTTCTAAAAATATTCTAAGTCTTTTGCTAAGAGTTTTTTTACGCGGATTTTCCAATGACCGCGTTTTTTTACGTGGTTTTTTACGCGGTTTTTTTTACGCGGTACGTATTCCCCGCGTAAAAAAACTGGGTGTATAGTGGACTTACCAGCTACGCAATGCCCTCCCCATATGATATAATCTGACCTTCGTAGTTGTAAGACGTTGTTTGAGGCTGAAGAGTGCCTCCCTCAATAATGAGGAATGATGGAGTAAGGCGGGTTAAACGTCCACTGTTTGAACGTTATCGAGACTAACGGAGCGCACAGCTGTTACCAATTTCTGGAACACTTCATATAGTTTTCACATTTTAAATCTGCTTTTAATCGACACGTGGCTGACTACCGTTTTTCGTTTGTATTTTCAATAAATTTCGGTACTCATCTTTTGGCTCTGGTGCTAATTAAGGTCTTTTTTTTTCTAGAAGTATACACCAGATGTTTTGTGCTTCAGTGAACAGTTCGGAGAGGCGACGATAGCGAACAAGTACTTTTTAAATTTTTAAGAACACGTCCAATGGAAAATAGACAGAGAAAGAATGACAGGAACGGTGACAATTCACCTTTTATTGGACACACTGAGAAAAGATATGTCCTCGAGTAGGAATGCAATCGCCCAGTCTCTAGTTAGGTGCGTTAATCACTCCACCATTGAGGAACTGTGAACCTGATGAACCCGATCCACTGGAGCTAAAAATAGATAACCAATGAGTTCTGCTTGAGGAGGAGCGGTAACGATTTGCTTATAAGAGGCATTGGGGGTAGATGGGTCCATTGCTGGTAGGTATTGGCGCCGTGACGCTGACCACGATACTGTTGGGAATCTGTGATGACATCATCACCAGATCCGGGATGTGCTGGAAATGCGGGGAGACGAGCCATATTGGGTGCTTGCTTTGCACCCCAGATCCGAAAATGTTCAGGAGAGTGATGCAGAAGTGTCTAAATGAAGGCAACTCCCCCGAAATGTGGAAGGTCCAGAAACTGGTGTTGCTGCCGAAGCCAGGGAAGCCACCGGGCGATCCGGCCTCGTACAGGCCCATATGCCTACCGGATACACTCGGAAAACTCCTGGAAAGGATCGTTCTTAACAGGTTGACGAAATTCACGGAAGGCTAGCGCGGACTGTTCGAGATGCAGTTCGGATTCCGCAAAGCAGCATCGACAGTGGATGCAATTCGGACAGTGCTCGAGAGTGCCCAGAAGGCATCCAAACAGAAGCGTAAAGGAGATCGATACTGCACGGTGGTCACGGTAGATGTGAAGAATGCATTTAAGCTGGGAAGCCATCGCTGCAGCGCTGCACAGAATAAGGGTTCCCGACTGTCTATGCCAGAAGTCGATGCGAGTCACAGCAGGCGTTCCTCAGGGCTCCATTCTCGGTCCAACTCTTTGGAACGGGATATACGATGGAGACCTAGCCCTTCAGATGCCCAGCAAAGTGAAAATCGAGGGTTTTGCGAACGACGTGTCACTAACGGTGATGGGCGACGTGTCACTAATACTTGAAGAAGTAGAGGTTTCGGTGACGGAGACAATAGACGCGATTGAGAGCTGGGAAAGTCACGGGCCCGGAAACTGTACACCCAGATGCTGACGAAGCCTTATTGTCTCATCATAGATGATGAGACTTACGTAAACAGAAACAGAAACTTTCAAAGTTTGCACAATAAATTCATGATTTGGCAAGCGATCTGCTCATGTGACAAACGAAGCGCGCCGTTCGTGACAACGCAAGTCTACAGAAGCGTCTGCTTACTCTGTTGAAGCAACACGAGGTCCCTGCGATGTTCTGGCCGGATCTAACTTCGTACCACTATTCAAATGTCGTCCTGGAGTGGTACGAAGCCAACGGGGTCACTTTAGTACCCAAACAGCAAATCGAACAAGTTTAATTACTGAACCAGCGTGTTCGAAGTTTGTATGGGATTTTACAACAACCTTCATGGAGAACAACCACTAATTTGCATTTTTACTGCTCGGTGGCGCTGCATGCATCACTACAAGATAAAATAAGAAAGATGCTTTCTTTGGCGACTACTTTGTGGAAGACGACGAATAAATCCAACTTCCTTAGAAGACATTAGTAACCTTTAAATGCAATGACGATTGAGTCAGTTTCGCATGGTTCGTAACAGCACATAGTGGTGAATTTCTACGAACCTTATTTTTTGAGAAATTTTAGTTCTGCATTTCACTACATAGAAAACGCCAACTTTTCAACGGAAACTGACTCAATCATCGGATGGTAAATGACTGGGCAATGCGTAATATAGACCCTGTGGTTCGCCACAGTGGTCCTTAGCCTCTTGTCCAGTAACTTCTATCCCTACCTCCCCGTGGTGCCAGCTGGAGTACGAGTAACCATAGGAAAGATCGGGTAGCCAACCCCGGTGGGACCATGGTCGTATGCTGACAGCGAAGGGGGGGGGGGGTTCCTCTTTTCGGAGGGTGAGTCCATCCGAGGGTCTGTTCCCCATCGGGCATCGGGCGGCTACTTTCTACCAGAGCTGTGGCACCACCAATGAGTGCATTGGATGGACTCAACGCGGGATTGGATAGACTCCGATCAACGCAAGGATGTGTAAGTTGAGGATCAAAGGCCGTTTCCTCAACTACAGCATCATCAACGTACACTGGAGAAAATATACGACGGCTGTTCGCAAAGGGACGTGAAAATCATCATTGGTGATATGAACGCTCGGGTAGGACGGGAGGTAATGTTTATAGCGGTAATCGGGCCGAACAGCTTGCACACCGTATCGAATGACAACGGCCAACGATGCGTGAACTTCGCAGCCTCCCGTGGCATGGTAGTCCGAAGTACCTTCTTTCCCCGCAAAGTTATCCACAAAGCCACCTGGAGGTCACCTGACCGACGCACCGAAAACCAAATCGGTCATGTTCTAATCGAAGGGCTATTCTTCTCTGATGTCACCAACATTCCGACCTACCGCATTGCGAATATAGATTCTGACTATTACCTAGTTGTAGTATGCATGCGCTCGGTGTACAACACTCGTCGTAGTCGGACGCCAAGGTCCAACATCGCGCAACTTCGGGACTCCGGGGTTGCCCAAGACTGCGCACAACGACTGGAAGCAGCACTACCCATGGAAGAATAGCTGGACGCAGCTACTCTTGTAGATGGCTGGAGGGAGATCCGTTCCGTCATAGGAAGTACTGCTATAGCGGCACTAGGTACAGCGATTCCGAATCGAGGAAACGACTGGTTCGATGATAGTAATGTAAGCAGTTAATAGAGGAGAAGAATGCAAAACGGGCGAGGATGCTGCTGCACGGAACGAGAAAGAATGTGGAGCGATACAAAAAAACACGGAACAGGCAAACCTCGGTCCTCCGGAGAAAGAAGCGAGGAACGAGATCGCGAAGCGATGGAACAACTGTACCGCCTAAACGATACACGGAAGACCTACGAGAAGCTGAACAGTTCGCGCAAAGGCTACGTTCCGCAAACCGATATGTGCAGGGACTTAGACGACAACCTTCTTACGAACGATTGTGAGGCGATTGAGAGGTGGAAACAGTACTATGACGAGCACCTCAACAGTGAAGCAGCGGAGGATGAAGGCGTTATGGCAACGGATCTTGGAGCACGCGCAGAAGACGATCGGTCGGCTGAAAAACAACAAAGCTGCCGGTGTAGATCAACTACCCAGCGAGCTATTAAAATACGGTGTGGTGGCTAGAGCGCTGCACTGGGTAATCGCCAAAATTTGGGAGGAGGAGACTCTTCCGGAGGATGAGTGCATGTAGTGTCGTTTGCCCAATCTACAAAAAGGGTGACGATTGTCACCCTTTGCAAGGAAGTTCGTGGGGCACTACCAAGCGGGATTCATGGGTTCGCGCGCCACCACGGACCAGTGCAGATGGAAGACGGAACGTGGCGCAGGCGAATGAACCATGAGTTGCATCAGCTGCTGGAAGAACCATCCATCGTGCATACCGCAAAAATAGGACATTTGCGGTGAGCTGGACAAGTCGTAAGAATGTCAGACGACGACCCAGTGAAGATGGTTCCTGAAGGCGACCCTACAAGAAGAAGGGGCGCACAGCGAGCACGGTGGATCGACCAGCTAGAGAACGACCTGCGGACCCTTCGAAGACTGCGAGGCTGGCGATAAGCAGCAATGGACCGAGTGGAGTGGAGACGGCTTCTGAATACAGCAAGAGACAACAAGGTTCTAGCCTGAACGCCCCCACTGACTCAATCATCATTACATTTAAAGGTTAATAATTTCTTCTAAAGAAGTTGGATTGATTTGCTGCCTTTGACAAAGTTGTAAGCAGTGAGAAAATAATACATACCGTGCCACCTAGCGGTGAAGTGCGAACCAGTCGGGTTTCTCCATGTAAATTGTCAAAAAATCACACATAAACTTCCAAAACGTTGCTCCGGCAGCTAGACTTGTCAAATTTAGTCCAGATTTGAAGCAGACACTCCTGGTGGGACTAAGAATCGACGCAGGGATGTGCCAATACAGTTTTCAAAGAATAGTTTATGTTTCTTCGACAATCCATTGGATACCCTAAACAGAAACACCACCCTAATTTAACTAAAATGAAAGAGCCGCTAGTTTTGTCTTGCTAAATACGGCTTTGGCACCATAATTGATTGGTTCATTAGAAAATGGCGTAAAACTTTATTTTTTTCGTATTAACAGCCATAACCTAACTCTAATAATACTCAGCCACATTACTTCTTCCTTTTATGATATTAATTTTCAGTTTTTAATCTTTTTACTAACTCACGAATCTGCTAGTTTATTTTATTAGCAATAAACTTTTTGCATTTGCCCATTTAATCATCATCACGCTTCCCATCCGACTCGTTAAATCCACGGCAAATAGTTTGAAACACCAATTTGTTTCCCACCCTTCTGCCAATTTTCGCCATTGTAATTTATCTGACTCATCGGTTGAATGACTTACAGCCAGAGGCAATGCTGCTAACCCGTCGAGTTATCCCGAAACTCGAACCGGCAGATCCACCACACCAAGGCAAGAGGCATCTCGCGTGATATCTCTCGATGACCGGTACATAGTCTGTGACTGGCTACAAACAGCCAGTATCCAACAGAAACAACGAGGAGAAGTAGGCGGTGAAGAAGTGTGTATTGTCAAGGTCACGCAAGGCACTAGTGACTACAAAACTCTCGACCTGTGGCCTCTGCTGTGTTTGAAACAGGCGCTTCTTCGATTAGAACAGCACCGGCTGTCGGGACCAATCAGAACCGAATTCCGGGGCTTGCCACAGCCGGGTTCTGGTGGTTTGTTGATTCGTTGGCGATGACGTGATTTTAGGCGATTAAAACATGTGCGCGAAAAAATCATCCAATTAGAAGGAGCTTCTTCGTTTGATTCTTTGGCCTCCCGACGTTTTGGACCATTCCTTGCAGAAACTGATCCGCGGTTCTTCGCAGTAGGTAGTGACCGGACCCGAAATTTGGTGCTGGTCATGTTTGATAATGCTTCTGCTTGAAGCTACCAATTGACGGCTAACAACACAGACACAACACCACCGTATTGGATCCGGTCTGTCATCATCGAATTATTGGTAAGTTGATTTTATTTTTTTTTTATTTTTGGTTGTTGATAGGAGGGAAAATCGTGTCCCGCGTCGAGCACGCCGATGAAGATGCGGTTGAAAATAATCGACCGACGGAATTCCCGGCCGGCAGAGAGCGCGTCAGGAAATTACTATAATTTGAATTGGCTTGTTTTAATTTTGGGAAAATTCAAAATTGGCGAATCTCCGGATCCGCCGCCGCCGTTCGCGCGGAGTCACGTTTCGCGAGAAGTCAGAACCGATGATTTTTTCTAACTCGTGAGAAGTTTAATTGATGGCGGGGGCACAGAACAGTAAATCGTTCGAGCACGTCTTAGAAAATAGAGCTAAATTAAGGAACTGTGTCGGGACGGGATCAGGAATCGTTCGAAAATCGGCCGCCCGCGGCTGAGAAAAAAAAATTGGCCGAAACATTGGCTCTCTAATGATGGGGTAGATTCACTTTTTACCGATTTTCGTTGAGTAGGTTCCAATTTATTTGGCGGTGTTTTTCCCCACACATACACACACTTAAACTGGGTTACCAAACCACCGCACAATTTAAGCACAGGCAGGAGGTATCACCTTACCCGCCGGTGCGGACCTCGGTGGTTCGATGGCAATTACCCATTTCTCTCACCAGTGCCAAAAATTTGCACACCCCGTCTGAAGAGTAGAGGCTTGTTGTTAGTAGTGAGATAGAAAAAAAACGAAAGTCAATAATTTCGATTTTCGGTTCCCAATTGTTCCCCTAATTACCCCCGCTAGCATATCCATGTCTTCCCGGGTTGGAATGCCACTTTGAAGTACCAGGCCCACTGACTGCCAATGATAGGCCACTCGACGAAAAAAAAATTGAAACCCTTATTTCGAGCGGAGCGAAAGTCCGGCCTCTTCCAGTATTTAAACTGGTCAAAGCAATCGGCTGATTTTAATCCCATATCAAAGCAAAATAAGGCATCCATTTGTTGTCATGGTTATTTTCACCATCCTAGACCGAAAACGGACAGCAGTTCGGATCGTTTATCCTCTGGGTTGGGTGGTGATGGTGGTTGTCAGGAAAATAATTCAATTTCACTCGCTTTCCGAAATGCGCACCCGGCACTGGATGGATAAGTGTACACAAGAGGGTTCTTGTGAATCTGTTGTACAAAAGAGGAGATAAATTTTTGGGGAATACTCCCACTTTCCCCCTCTCACTTATAAAATAGAGCCTCAATATCAACGTACCGAAACCGGTCATGGAGGAAATCGATGATCGGAGAATAGAAAACACGAAATGCGTCTAGTTGCTACTCTCGCACCCGATTCGATGGGTCGCACTTTCAAAGGATATCTTTCATATTTGGAGCAGTATCGTCCCCCCTAAAAAAGGACACTCACTCAAAACAGCTTAGAGTGGAACGCTTCGGTCGCTGAACCAGTGGAGAAAGGGAGCAGTAGCAGCACCCTGATCCCTTAATAACCGCACCAGACATTAAATATCCAGAAAATTTATTTACTTTTTCTCGTTCCTTGCGAAGCTGTGCCTGCTTGGATTTTTCTTTTTGGAACTAGTAAGAAAGTTTTAATATCTTTTATGCTTGGCGAATAAAAGTTGCTCTTTCAGAAATTGTCACTGGTCGCATGTTCTTCATCATTCCAGGTGGATCAATGAGCTACAGTGAGTATATTTTATGCTAGTTATTTGGTCATATTTGGAGCAACATCAGAAGGTACTTTAGGCTGTTCTCAAGTCAAAATCGACAGCTTTCACGACGCCACCCATGTTTTGGTTTGGTAAGGTCAACGACACGACCTGACACTTTCCGAAAAAAGTAACCGAAATATTAAACCGCCAGTTAGCAGCACATAGAGTAATCTCTCGATACGGACAAAAAATAATTTCTAACAGTTAGCACAACTGAGCCGTGGATATTTTAAGTGTTTACAATAAGTAAATACAAAACAAATACTTAGAATGTCTTTCTGCCAGACGCAGTTTGCTGCTGCGTGTTGAGATCCTTTTCCTTGGCGGTGAAGCATTAGTTGCCTTATCCGTCGCAGCTTGGGGGTCGCTCAGTCTGCCTTCTCTCGCGTTCTTGCTGTCGTTGTTTCTGGTTCTACCTGCAAGCGTCGATTGCTGCTTGTTAGAGTTGGCTGCAGTAGATGAGCTTTGACCGGTTGCTTCGGCGCATGTTTTTCCGTATGTGGGCTTGTCTACACACTTTACACACTTTGCCATTTCAGTTTGTTTTCACCTGCTTAATCAGGTCGTTTCTTCCTACTGCCTACACTGCAATTTTCGCTGTAGTAAATTGTACGTGGCATTTCAAGAGAGAGAGAGAATTACTGTCAACTTCCTATTCTACAACTTTGTAGAAGACACCTAGTGTATATCTTGTTCCATTGTAAAGCTAGTGTTGGCGCCTTCTATGCGGTGACATGTGGAACTAAAATATTCTTTTTTTCTCCAATTATATACTATATTCTTCTCGACATACTCTTAGGCTTAACGATTATGTCACAAAAATGTATAGCTCATTGGAATCGAGCTCTGATACACAGCCGTGCGCTGCATTGTCCCATGAAAACTGACTCAGACATCACTTCGTTGTAAGCCTAATAACTTCTTCTAACAAAGCCGGATTGAATTGCAGTCTTCCACAAACTTGTAAACAACTGAATTCAACGACAAACTCCCCCCCCCCCCCCCCCCTAAATCTATTAAAGGTAACATTCGAATTATTGGCTCTCCCACATTTTGTCTTACTCGACAAACTTCAATTTCCAGTTCACGTGTATACTCCTATGTTTATGACCGGTTGCAATTGCAAGTTGTTACATCACACAAGTAGCTTCTGCTGCAAGCACGTGCAATGTTCCACATGTGATGTAAAGCATAAAGATGACTAATCATCAAACCACGCAATGTCCGACTTACAAATTACTAAACAGAAATGAAAAAGTCTGTTAAAACTCGTAATAGAACAGTTGTTGTGGGACAATAATTTAGGCACATTCACTGATTAATGATCCCTAGCACACCATCGTTCTAAACTTAGCTTGCGGGTACGTAGACGCGGTACTAGCAACGACAAATAATAAAGACGTGAAATATACGAAGAACGTCTCGCGAATATGAAACGTACTTTAAATATTTCGAAAGGGTCAAGAGCATACATTGAAAGCCGGTTTTTATCAGCCCCCAATTTTGTCAGCTTTTCGTCCCGATTTCGTCAGCCAGTCAGGATTATAAGGCTATGTCCACGGAATGATGTTATATATTTGAACAGCTTCAGTTTATTGGAGAAAATAAATAAAATTGTTTTGTCATTGGTCCAATTTTGTCAACCAAAAATACACCAAAGGGGCTGATCAAAACGGGTCTTTGCTGTATTTAAATGAAGCCGAGCCGGTTATCGTCTTTTATAGAGGAAATCAGAGTATCCGGAACGTCTGACGGTAGAGAGAGGTAGTTGATCCCCCCCTGAGGTAAGGGGATAGTCTGTCTCCATTTGGCAGTCAAAGGTGCGGTTTGATTTTGGGCGGAAGGTGAAGGTAGTTTTGTTGACTTTAACCTGTTGTCGAGCACTATCACACGTCTAATCCAAGTTACTTCGGCACACGTGGGTATTATGCGAGAACGGGGACAAAATTTGCGGGTGAAAAAATTGAGACGACACCTACTGGTCGTTTCTCGATTGGGAAAAGTCAACTTTTGGATTTGTTTTAAAATTGAGCCGTATTTTTTCACTTTTCGGTACGGTTTTTTCTTCCGAGAATTCACGAATTGGCAACTTTTAACGGTTTGCTTTGTTTATTTTGACCACTTTTACGTATTTAAAGACCCCGCCACGGGAATCGACGGCCCGCCAGTTAAAGTTGAAAAAGTTGATCCAAGACGGCCACGATTACGTTAGAATCACCTGAATCAGAAAATTCAATTATTTTATGGTCGGACGTGTTGCCGTTTTCCCCTGAACCCTTGATTTAAATGAAGAAAGAAATATTGCTAAATAATAAATATTTGGTAGCTAATATGCCATAAGATTGCCTTCACTTCCGGATAACTTCACGAAAATCAACTCATTCCAGTAAAATTTAGCCGACATTCTGACTGGCTCTAGTCAACTGGAGTCGAAATACTAGAAACTAGAAACAGGCGGAATTACGGCTCAATCTCCGGCTGGACCTACTGGGGTGTAGTTTTTGTTTGCTTACCTTGAGTGCGATCAGAATTCCATGTTTTGGCGTGTTGTAACTTTGAAGACTGAAATCCGCATTTCATTGCACATGCACTTGCTTCACTATATCACTAACTCTGCTTTTAGATTAAATTCACTTTTATCACTTATGGCGAAAAAGGCGACCCTTTTACCCACTGTGGAAGCTGGCTTTCCACACCACACTATTTTCTCCGGTTTTACCAAATAGACTAAACATAACATCGTTGTCGATTTGAAAAACGGTTCCCGGACCAACCGAAAGCTGTAACATTTTTGTACACTTACCAACTATTATCACTAACTCCGCTTTTCGTTAAGTTTCACTTCCATCGACATTTTGCAATAAAAAATCACTTTCCGCACATCGTTGCTGCGGTCAAAAGGTCACACCATTTTCCTTTTTTTGCTGACCTCGCACACAAACGAAGTATGGCGAAAGGCATCTTCGAAAGATTGCCGAATTATATTAATTTTCGACAAGAACAAAAAAACTCATACATCCAACTGGGTGTCGGATAATTTCTTCCCACTTACGGTAAATTGTGAATATATCACCACACAATCCAATAATTATTCCGCACTGATCATCCGCCATCTTTTTTGCTGCTCGTCGCGGACGTGAAACTAGTGAACGAAACACAGATTCTTTGCTACCGCGAACCGAACCGAACACTCATTTTTCCACCGACGACGGACCGAGCAAATGTTCTTTCAAACTATCCGTTCAATTTCGAGCCGTATTTTCATACAATTTCCAATAGTTAAGTAAGAATGAAAATGACGCCACTTAATCGCGAAACGAAACCACGCCGAAATCGAAATGGACTGCAGTACGTGCTGCAGAGAAAATTAGCACAGGACGCGACGCGACCCGTAACGAGAACAAATACAAAAGCAGGCCGCGCGATCTGCTCACCAATCTAAATGGAATTAGAATTTAGCTGCTTCATTTGAGTCAGAGTTCTTGCTCAAATTTCCGTTGGGTTTGAGATGGGCATCAGCTGTCATTCATTTGATTGCGTTCACATTAGGGTGGCTCACCGATGTCGATAAGATTTGCAATTTTTGCAAAATGAAAATGGATTTTTTGATTGCGGCGGCGGAACCTAGTGAAAATTGCGCATCAAATTTTCGTTTGTTTGTAGTCTAATACCCATACTTACATGTAGAGAGAGGAAGTTAGAATAGTTATTGTTGCAAATTGTTAAGTTCAAATCACAACGATAATTTTTTTTCACGAATTCTGGTTCCGAAGCGGAACCGTACACGAACTTGCTTACTCGCACATTTTCTAAAGATTCATAAATTTTTGAGGATAATTTTCAATAATCGAAGCACGCAAATGAAATACAAATAGAAAGGAATTGGTTTGTGTTCGGTTCGATTGATTTCAACGAAAACTGATACCTAGGACCTACACTACCTTGAAGGGGGCCCTTCGATATAATGGTGCAAAAAGTACCTAATAAACCTTCCGGAGGTCGCACAAATCGCTCACTGAACGAGCAGCAGCTGCACAGTGGTCGGAAACGCCAAAAACGTGAACTTAATTCACTAGAGGCCAAACCATCCTATATATTCACAGGGTGTCTTTGGAGGAATTGTTCGTATGAATATTCCCCACAATCTTAAAATAATTGAAATTAGGCATGGCTTACTATGATCGAACTAAAAAAATAACTTTTTATACTGACGAGATAGGAAGTTGATGTCTTCGACAAAGTTTTAGGAATGCTCATAGTGAAGAATTTTGATGAAGAACTTGAGCTTGTAGGAGTAAAGGTTATCGATTTATAAGACGTTTTCTATAACAACTCCCTTAAATCCAGTTTTTTTTTAAAATAACTTTTTTCATTGTGACTTTTCGTGCAAACTATGTATAACACAAATGTGTAGGTATCAAAACTGCATAATATTGTCGAAGACTGTATGTAAAAATACTCATTTGTTTCAAAGTTATTGAAGATTTTTACATTTTTTTACACCAACTTCAACTACGTATAAGAAAGAAAGGTGCAAACCAAAATTCACAAACAGGCACTTTTTAACTCTCTAAACTATGTACAATAAAGTTAAGAAGGTTTGGTGCGTGGCACTCTAGAACCCTATGAATAGGGTAAGATTACTTTATCATGTTTTTCGACTTTTTCCATACAAAAATCAGCAAAAAATTTTTTTTCGATTTTTTCCGTGAAATTTAATAAATAATGGTATGGCATTCTTTTGTAAGCATTAAATTCATTATGACATGCCTATTTGAGTATATATTAGTTTGGAATCTCCAATGATATTAAAAACTTAACATTTTTGCTCCCACGTTTATGAAATCTAAAATATTCAGGCATAAGTGAAAATAATACTTGTAATTGAACATTGAACCAAGCATTTCAAAAATTGGGGCAAAAAAAATTAAAAAAAATTTTTTTGCTGATTTTTGTATGGAAAAAGTCAAAAAACGTGATAAAGTAAAATAACGCTATTCATATGGTTCTAGAGTGCCACGCACCAAACCTTCTTAGCTTTATTGTGCACAGTTTAGATAGTCAAAAAAGTGCATGTTCGTGAATTTTGGTTTGCAACTTTCTTTCTTATACGTAGTTGAAGTTGGTATAAAAAATGTAAAAATCTTCAATAACTTTGAAACAAATGAGTATTTTTACATACAGTCTTCGACAATATTATGTAGTTTTGATACCTACACATTTGTCTAGAACATAGTTTGCACGAAAAGTCACAATGAAAAAAGTTATATTAAGAAAACTAGATTTAAGGGGGTTGCCATAGAAAACGCCTTATAAATCGATAACCTTTACTCCTATAAGCTCAAGTTCTTCAACAAAATTCTTCACTATGAGCATTCCTAAAACTTTGTCGAAGACACCAACTTTCTATCTCATCAGTATAAAAAGTTATTTTTTTTAGTTCGATCATAGTAAGCCATGCCTAATTTCAATTGTTTTCAGATTGTGGGGAATATTCATACGAACAATTCCTCCAAAGACATCCTGTGAATATATTCGATGGTTTGGCCTCTAGTGAATTTAGTTCACGTTTTTTGCGTTTCCGACCACTGTGAGCTGGTGCCCTAAGACGATTTCGATTGATTTTTAGAGCGACGTGCACTCAGTAAACTATCCATATGATCCAGTTCATATTGTCGAGCACTCCGCGTTAAAAATCTAATAGTGAGCTCAAAATATTACGATAACACACAAAGAAATGTGTGACAAAGCCTGAAATCATAAACATTGTTTAATGCTTTAAAATTTGCATAAATAGCCCAAAAACGATTTTCGAAATATCTTATGAAAGCTACGCACTGGTGCAGCCATAACTTCCTGGTGTCCATTATGACAGCAATCTGAACGGTTGGGTATTTTCATTTAAGCCCATGAATTTTTGGTACATATTTCCAAACAATTTTGACGATTTAAGACACTGCGTCTATTGCGTTATTTCATCGCGTAAGCCATACCCATATTAAATTCGTTGCTAACAAGGCGTCTTCCATGCGATTTTCTTAGAACTTATATTTCGATTGTACTAAAGATGCTAAGAAACATCGTGTTTTGACACCTTTTGTTCATACACGTCGTGACTCGCAAGGGCAACAAGCTAGGAAAATCTTTCGATCACTAACATCAAGGCAGTATAATTACGATGATGAAACGGACGTATACGAAAATTAGAGGTATATATGATTAATGATGCGTTTGGTGAGGAAATAAATATTTCCCCGCCGCAAAGAAAAACCCGCAATGGCAAGTTGCGCGTGCAGTATCTGATTCATTTTATTTTTTACAACTTGTAAAAATATAAAAGACCCATGGCTCCGTTAAGCTAGCGCCGTGCCAAATAAATGCAGGCCCGTGCGCAGAAAATTCTCAAGGGGAGGAGGGGTAAAACCATTTCTCTCTTATACGCAGTTGAAGTTGGTATACAAAAATTTAAAATTCTTCAATGACTCTAAAAGGAATGTAAATTTTTACAAGAATTGTGCGCCGCGCCTCCGATTAGAGGTGAAAAATTTACATGCTGTCTTCAACAAGATTGTGTGGTTTAATACCTCAACATTTGTCCGGAACACAGTTTGCACGAAAAGTCACAGTGAAAAAAAGTTATATTAAAAAACTATATTTAAGGGGGATGCCTTAGAAAACGCTCTATAAATCGATAACCTTAAGTCGTACAAGTTGAAGTTGCTCAACAAAATTCTTCATTATGAGCATCTCTAAAACTTTGTCGAAGACACCAACTTTCTACCTCGTCGTTATCAAAAGTAATTTTTTCTAGTTCTATCATAGTAAGCCATGCCACAATTTAATTTTTATCAGATTGTGGGGAATATTCGCATGAACAATTCTTCCAAAGACACCCTGTGAGTGGTCTTTAGTGAATTAATTTCACGGTTTTTGGAATTTCCGACCACTGTGCGCTGCCTGCTGGCTCGTGGTGGATTCGGATTGGTTTGTAGTAGTTGTTAAGCCAACCGACTAAACCTAAACCTAATGGCGAATAATGGTTATTTTTATGACACCAATTCTTGACACTTTTTCTGGTACATTTATGGTGCTTTATTGGAACCCTGTTATTGCATTTCTATAGTACTTCTACGGTATCTAATTGCATGGTTCAATTTTGGTACCTTTTAGGTGTTTGTTATATTTATAGCCTACCTTTTACATGGTGTTTGGATCATGGTTAAGAACCTCTCGAGGGTGATAGAGGAATATTTGGGGGGGGAAATCGTACTACAAATACCCTCAAACCTTAACCGCTGAAGAGTTACTTTATATTCCCGCTCTTTTAGATCAACTTAAAAGCTGAGTAAATTTTCTACTAAATAAAGTCTTTATATTATTGAGTTAATGGAATAAAGTAACCTTTTAATGCCGAAGTAGTGAAATATTAATGTTTTTTGTGTGGCTTTTGTAACTTTTCTAAAAATAATGATTTATGAACATAACAATAACTGTTAACCAAAAATTGATATTATATTGTTCTATGCTGTATTACTCCATAAGATAATAAACTTTTCTGTGCGTGAAGGGCTCAATACCTATAACTGAGTAAGTCATGGTTTTTTTTCGACTTCGTCTCATCAGTAACTGTCCCTGACTTGGTAACCAGATAGACGTTGATTTCAAAAAACTTAACCGAACTTCCTGATTTGCTGATGAAACATAGCGAAATCGCACACTGGTTGTTTGAGTGTCAAGTCGGTACCCGGTACCGATGAGACTAGATGCAACTTCCCATCAAGTTTCGTTTCGTAGACACTCTATCAAAGAACTTTAGAAAGCAGATCGGCTAATTAACTGGAATAATCGGATCTCGATACGCGCAATAAAAACTGACCGTGAGAAAAACATTATTTCACGCATTTGATTGTGACAAAATGCGCATCAAATGCATCTCGCTCTCCGTTGCACATAAAATTCATAAACTTTCCTCCCTTCCCCGGTAAGCTACTGCTTTATAATTCTTTAACAGTCCAGGGTAAAGCGACAACTCGATCGGCGGCATTGCACTGCGAGGTGAATTTGATTCGGTTTTTATTGTTGTTGCAAATCTATCTCCCCCCAGCTCTGTGTGTGTGTGTGTGGTTCGGCAGTGTTATGTTGGCTGACTGGCGAGAATCTTCCCCCGCATTGCAAAGCGAGCTGTTTTCGTCGTAGATACAGAGTAGAGTTGGATCTGTGAAGTACTCCATTTAAAATGATACATATTCTTACCATGGTCGTCCGGTAGGGAAAACGGTGTACCAGACAGTTGGTAGACCTTACTACCTCTCGAGCCCCCGATTTCGACGACGACGACGACCCCCTCCCAGCGGGGGGAATTTTCTGAGAATGGCATGTTTAGTAATCGAATTGTGAATCGTGCTTTTTTTTCGCTACGTCCGGTCCTATTTCAAGGTTCTAAAAGCATAGCAAATTCAATAACAAAGAACGGTGGATGTGGATGCTGCTACCTACCTTTAAAAGCTGTTCGCTGATACACACAGGTGCAGAGTTCGTCAACCGAGTGCCTTTTATTGCCGTTGTGTCGTTTTGCAAGTTTATTAATTCCTTTCTTTTGATACGGTTTGCGGTGGCTGCGGGAGTATGACTCCACGGATGGGTCCATCGCAGATCCTCGCGTGTCGTCACTTATCTTATTGCTGATTGATAGTCCGCTGTCATTTCGATGCTGTCACTGATCGGAGCCGGATTTCACTTTCCGCTTGCTGCGATTGCTAACATTCAAAGAAACTAATTTCTTTACAGCGGATCCTGCTGAATCTGTCAGAACAACGAACAATCAGTCAAACCTTCTCCTGGCCTCTCAAAGCAAGCGCTGGAATTTGGACCACCGACCATTGCCAGATTTTTTTTGTTTCTTCGTATCACTCCACATCGCTAAGAAGGACTGTGAAGAGTGGTTTGCTCATCTTCCCTCCACGTGCGTCGCCACCATCGTCCGTCCAGTCCAGTTGGAGTATAAATTTCAACAAGCGCACTCCGACTCTTGTCTCACTCACCCGTTCGCCGAGTTGTTTGGTGTCGATGGGGTTGGAAAATATTTTTGAATGGAAACCTAGACCCATCGCACATACACAACCCGTCAGAGCTCGAACGATGATCGATTGAGGTGTGTTGTTTTTACGTACATGCGTATGTTTCTTCAGTTTTGTTGGGGCCTTTTTATTTTAGGTTTTTCCATTCGATTCACATACTGAAGAGCACCTTGGGTCGATTTGCCATTTTTTTCGATTCGCGCACGTAGCCTGAAAGAAGTCAAAACATAATTTGGAAAGACAATGTGGGATCTGAATCGCGGTGGTGTCCGATCGCAAGGATATCCCTTTGATTTCGCCAAAATCGAAGGTTGGCACGTTGTTGACGGGGATCCGAAGGTTCGTGAAGTGTTTGGAAGCTTGAAATTTACGCAGTGTAACTCTTGAAGGACGTCTGCTTGCGAAATTTAAAAAACATTGGATTCGAAGCCCTACAGAATGACGCTAATCGAGGTAGCCATGAAGATTGCTTTGAAGGGAGCTGTCAAAGTATGCTCTTAATGTCGGTTGGATAAAAAGTAGAAGTGCAGAAAAATCGACTGCAAACAAGCACGTGAAAATATCTCTTCGTAATTTTGTAATTTTGCTCACAATTTCGTTATAAAGGATCACGAATATCGTTCCTGTCATCATAGTCAGTAAACAATCAAAAAATTATGAACGAATAAAAGCGCACATCAAGGCCGTCTACGATCAGAAATTTTCCGCACTTTTTCTTAACCGTTTGGTTGATGTCTCCGCTAACTAAGGGTCCAGGACCTACGCGGTCCTGTTTTCGTAGGGTAGGAAAGTGACTGTTCCAGAACTCGAAGCAAATTTTTTTACAAATTTGCGAATACATTTCCAGCTGGACCATTTCTCTCGTCACATCCCAGCCAATCTATCCGGCACACTTAAATCATTGCCAAGCTGACAAACTGTCCAACGAAACAAGTGTGTAAAAGTCGCCAAATACGGGAACGTGTCCGGAGAAAAAAGTAACGGTGCATCATGTTCACCATCGCCATCGGCGTTGCAGGCAGCAGTCGTGGGGGCCGCCGTGCTTGCTTTTCACCATTGATTTATTGGTTGTCAAAGCCGGAAATTCAATTACCGATCGATTTATTGCCTTTAACCACCAATTAAAGGTTCGTCATAGCACACGCACACACACACACTGCAGCATATGCTTAATGAGTTGGTCGCTCGCGCTCGCTTGCTCGAATCAGTTCCGTCGAATTAGTCGCTGATGGAGCCAGAGGAGGAGACTAGCGTGGCGACATTCTCATCTACGATACTATCGATTACATTCTTCACCTTCCGATAGAAGTGTGCTGACTGGCGACTAGCGCATTGGATGCCAATAATGGCTTTGCTACATAAATCAATTAATCTCGAATGCATCTAGAAGCTATAAATCAATATTGTTAACTATATAGTAACAAATTTAATGTGGCCAGTTGAATAATTTGCGTTTCAACTTTGTCTCATCAGGATCGTAGCAGACCAACTTGGTCGCCAGGTAGATGCAAATTTTCTAATACTATCGGTCACAGGTGACGTCCCGCAAGTACAGAAATTCTATTGACTGATAAGAAACATCGCGAAATCGAAATTTGCAGCCGATTTCATCCTAATCAAAGTGTAGTTTTCTTTACTCCACTTGGCTTTCCATTCTAATCCTATTTTCGCTTCAATTCTCTCACGGTGTTTACAGCGCTACATCAAGTTGCTTTGCGTTCTGACGATGATTTTGGCGGATTGCACACTGTCTTCATCATGTTTGACTGCTCTAATAAGAGTTGCTCAGGAAATGGTAAGTAGGAAATCATACCGATACGAGTTATATTAAAACATCATCATGTAGTTGTTTAGTTAGTCTTCGAGTACACGATCAACCGAAAAAGAAGAGATCTTGCTTAGTTTTTGGTTCTTTTTAAATTCTGGGTAGCCGGTTGCCGAGAGTATCCTATGTTTTCTAAATAAAAACAATTTGAGCTCCACTCAGCCGACCGTGGGAGTATGGCCGCGAGAAGCTAATCCTTTCTACGTAATGGACCGCTATTTCGGTCTAAGAACATAATGTCATCAATAGCCTTAAACTCGCGTGGAGGCATGAGATAGGGAGACTTGTGAGTACGTCCATACGGGCCATATGCGCGACTTCTGTAGGGTTAAGAAGTTATCAATTTTTACCCTTCGACAATGTTCACACGCGGAACGTAATGTTGAAACTATCAGTAGCATTCTAGTTACTTTGATTGTCGGAAAGCGACTAAAATGTTGCGACTGGTTGTATCTTTAAGTTAGTTAAGTTAGGATCAACGTGTCAATTTCATCGTTCAGTATGGGGCAGCCGATTTGTTCACGCAATAGTTTAAAATGACTCACGAGAACGTGGCCTTAGAGAGCAGCAATGCGTTTAGATTATTGAACACGTAGCGAAGCACTGTTTGCCGCTATTTTTTGGTGTTCGTTATAAAAAGAGAAATCAGAAAGAAAAGATAACCAAAACGATCGATCCATAGGAATCGACTAAAGAGGGCCTTTTTCATCTTTTCCATACATCCTCTCAGTTCAGTTCAAAACATCGACAATTCCTAAAGCATATTATGTCTTTGCTATTCCTATTTTTTCGAAGCGTTAGGTGCAACAATTTTACCTGAAACTTTTTCCCAAAGTGCAGTAAAACGACCCTAATCCTGCAAGCAAATAAATATTACCGCTTTTTTCTATTTTTTATGGTGAGTGTGAAAAAACATCAAAAGCTAATTAATGTTTTATTTTTGTTTGAGTATTTGTTTGGTAATTATATTCCTCGCCCACAATTTCGAAATTAGAGAACACGAGGCAGTCTAAGAAAGATTTCTCCTCTTCCTGGACGCCCCCGCATTAACAAAAAATGTTCCCTATTGTATATCATCAGTGTTCTGCTCAACACTAGCCAAACAGTATAGGAATTTTCAGAAAGGACAATTGGCAAGCAATCTTTAGCATTTCTGCATATGAGCGCATATACTGTACGTAGGGCCATGATTGAAGAATATGCGGAGGACTCTCCACTTTTCACTGGCCTTGTTGCCAGAGTCATCCTCATACACTCCACTGAATTTGTCGCACTTGTTGCGAACAGGTAGATGAACTTTCACCAGGAGGACATAGGACCCAGCGAAGGTCACCCGAAACGAGTTTTTTGGAGAGTAAGTAACTCTTTTCCTCGTTTTTTCTGCTGAACGCAATTGCTTGCAGTTCCCAATTTTTACTGTTGAAGTGAAGGGTTCTTAAAGCAGCCAACGCTTTACTTCAGCAAGTCTAGGCACTTTCAGCCCGAGTCAAATATCACGCCATCAATTTCTACGGCCATTGCCGGTGCGTAGATGCGAAAATCTCGCGCACAACGCTCGAAGCAAGCAATCGGGTTTGCCCGGTCGAATTCATTCACTATTACACTATCATATTTGCCCGAGCACATGTTATATGAGTTACAAACAGGGACTAGGCAGTCGGGTCTTGAGATAGTTCCAACACATGACCCAGCGGAACTTAGTGTTTTTTTGTTTATTGCCAGCGGAATTTAGTGGGTATTGTTTTATTCTAAGAGCAATGTAAAAATCAGTAGGTTAAATTATAAGTAGGCATCGGAAAATAACATTAAACACGATTTCACCAACATCCTGTCCTAATCAGTTAATTGATGAAGTCATGGGTTTTTTTTGAAAAGGGCCAATAAGCATGCTGTCAAAATCCACTTTGGGAGGAAATGCTAGAAAAACGAATAATCGCCGATCATAAATCACAGCAGCAAACGAAAGAGAAATCTTTTCTCTTTCATAAAACGCTAATATCCAGTCTCGACGAATTACGGTTTGTCTGGAATTTTTTCTCAAAGTGAATTTTGACAGTATGCTTATTGGCCGTTTACAAAAAACACGCGAGAAGTGTACTCTTCTATCTTCGATCAACCAAGTCATGCTCACATGGTACGACAGGTGCTTAGCGAAATAAACGGGCGTACTTCTTGGTTTGGAAGCACGTACATACTTGACAAAATCCTTTGAAAATGACAATAAAATCACTAAGTCCAATTACACAATTCCTGCGATATTTTCACCGACCTACATACTTTTTTTATTTAAATATACTCTATTATTGGTAAACCAAATGCTGACCTCATGAGTTTATCCATAAATTTAGAAACGTTATTTACGGTTGTCCGACTGTAAGACGTGAACTGATTCATGATTTATTAAATCTTAATCGTGATCTGGTTTTCGTGGATGTGAATTTATGAACAAACTCAAAACGGTCTAGATATTTTCTCGCGAACTAATTTACGAAACTCAGAATACTATTCATGGTTCCATTCATGCTTCGTAAACTAAGTCATGTCATTCCTAATATATTAGTCACGATACACCATTGGAGCTCGTGAATAGTTCACAAAATCATGAAATACGCTTCCACTTTCAAGGTATAGTTTATGAAATATACAACTTTGAACATGATGGTAATATTTTAACAAAAACGATTTCACAGAACTCAGAATAATGTTCAAGAATTCGTGAGCTGGTTCTTGTGTGCTTGTAAATAAGTTCACAAATTTAGAAAATATTCCTGATCATTTTCACTTTTATGCAACTATGTACCAGGTCTTGAAATTTTCACGTGGACTACTGCACAAATTGTGGCATATCATTGATGGATTATTTCTTGTTCCGTCAACTGTTTCATGAAATATAACATAGTTGTGTCCAGGTGCTAGCAACCGGCTAACTTTTAGAACATTATGGTGCATATCATTAGAAATAAATTACTAGTCCAACTGCCGTCACGACATTCCTTTTCAGTCACAGACATCATCACCACATCGATTGAAGATAAATGAGCATATTCTGATTTCCTTTTTAAAATCATACGCATGGAACATTGTTGAAAATTTTCTGATCTTCTTTCGGATGAAAGATAATCAGTGACCGACAGCTCGAAAGCCCGCCCAGATAAGCTCAGAATTGTGATATTCGTTACAGACAAATTTCTTTTATGAAGGGTGTTTCCATACCCGCTCGTAAAGTTGAGATCAACGGCGTGGTCACCGATTCGAGTTTGTCGTTCGGGGTTGGCTGTTTCAGTAACCTGCTCCAGTAGGTGAAGGTTTCGAATGGCAATCGCACAGGACGAGGCAAAACTGAAACTCGCATCGGGTTTACTAACCGCTCGCGCTATTATGAATCGGTGTCGTCCGGAAGTCTCTACTCTCGGTCTTAGAAACATAGGTCCATACCTTCAGTTGAACCATTCAAAGAAATCCACCAGACTCACGTTTCATGACGACATGACCGGGAATTCTAGTAATATGGGGAAGCCTAGTCTCTTCTAGCATGAACCATGAACTAAAATTTAATTGTCAGTTTGATGGCCCGCGCGTGATCATTCAAGAATAGTAGTCTCGCCAACAAGATAACACCTCGGTATCTGAATGTTTGCACTTAATCTATAAATTATAAACGCGGTCACAATAGTAAACCTACAAACGTCCGTGTTCGCACGATCATAAATCGGTTACATTTGGAAGTCCCTACTCTCGACCCTGGCAGCCTAAGTTCATGCCTTCAGTTGAAATAATCAGAAAAAATAGTCGGTGACATTTCCCGTCTTATCCGCAATTGTAGTGAGTGATTCTAACGGGGAGCCCTTCTGAGAACTCAGTTCTATAGCTTCAATTAGGACAGCTCTTGAAAGAAAAATCATGAAGGTCATGAAGTCTTGGTCCAGGGGGCTGGATGTGGATCGGGATTTCATTCAGGTGATGTCCAACCACTACAGGCAAGATCCGCATCGTATTGGACTTGTGGAGAGCAGTCTGGTGCGCTTATGGTGACGGCTATCACATCATCAAACACGTTGTCTGGTCATATGTCGAGTATTGTGACACCAAGCCTCAGTTCGAAATTGCCGAGAAAGACCATCTAAAGGTTGGCAAACCGCGATCTCTCTGGTATATCCTTTGTACATACCTGTGTGAAAGCCCTCAATATGAAAAATTAGTTCTTCTTTCTTTCATTTTTCATTCTCAGAAGTAATCTCTTCCGCCTATATCGAATACCATCGATGGTTTGATGCGAGCTCAAGGCGGCATAATATAATTTCGTGGTATAAATTAACCAGTACGAGCCCTACTACATGAACATCATACACGCAACGCGGTGTGTTGCCGATCCGCATCAGAACATTACTACGAAATCGTCTGAATATCTAAAGCGGCAAAGCTGACAATCTAATACTAAGATGACATTCCAAAGCACAAATGTCCGTTCCATCACAAAAAGCCGATGCCAAGTTATAATTGCTTTAAACTTTGTTGTTAAAAAAATGCCAAACTGTATTGCTACTCAAAAAAACCCGAATTGACACCCCTTACTCCTTTTAATTAATTTAATTCAATTATTTGCTTTTGTATATTGAACTTTTTTCTAGATTGTGAAGATAGTCTAAAGATTTTTCGACTTAGTTTAATATAAATAAATAATAATTTCAAACAATAATCCCCCAATTAAAGAATTTAAAATTAACACATCGAATTGGAAACGTGCCCAATAAAAAAACGATTGAGTAAACTCGCTACAAAGACAGTTCGCAATAAAAAAACTGTGGAATTATTACAGAAAATCACTTTGGAATGGAACCCCTATATATCAACAATATGATTATTTTACCTCAAAATCCCCACTCATCTAAATTTCGTAAGGCAACCATCCAACATGGGCTGAAACTATTTTAAATTTAAATATTATGATTAGTACGGATTTTGGAATTAGTTGGTTCGTACCAATATTATACATAAAATATAAATCCTAAGGAACTCTCGGCAGCCGGCTGACCAGAGAAATTTATAAATGTGAACATAGAAAAAAATATTGCAGAAAAAAATGCATTTTGCTGAGTAATAAAACGGATTATACAAGTTCTGATCTTTAAACTAAAATATCGTTTGATGTACTCTACATTTAAAGTGCTTCGTTCATACCACCAAGCGATGAATGAAATACCTTCAATTGGATTCCTCAGAGATGATTACCAATTTTCCCTACGAGTTAATTACACTCCGGAACGAATGCATTGAATTATGTCCCGTTTTATCTACATTCTTCTCCTCCGTGCAAACACCTAGCTACGAACTAACTGTGTCATCGGGAAAAAAGCTCTCACCACCCGTCATCAATTTGTACAAGTTGTTAAATTTGTGCCATAAATTTTACCGTAACTGCTGTTAAATAATCCGATATGGTTTTTACTAAGCTTTTAGTTAGGGTCAATATATTTTACGGTGCAATTTCCCACCAATTAACAAACCACTACAGCAGCAGCAACAACATCAACAACAACACCAACAACCCCGGGGCCCCGGGTTGACCCTCTTCACAAGTTAATGATAGGTTCCGAGCTGCTCTCTTCGAAACTGGATGAAACGAGAGAGCGCATAGCTCGGAATGAGGGGGGGGGGACTGGATGGGGCGGTTGAAACAGCATAGAAGAATAAAAATAACAACCAACGAAACGTAAACACAGCTCCAGATCATAAACAATTTATCACTATTAATGTCACGATTTCAATTTTAGGGACTATCCTAACGTCGATCGGTTTGTACCACTGAAAATCGAGAACGCGGGGCCTCCCCGAGCAATGTGCACTTTATGTATGGGGTGTAGAATTTTCCCCGGAATATCGGACGTGATATGTGTGTGTTTTTCATTCACAACGGGAGGAGGAGGAGGAGGAGGAATCAGGAAATGCAAAATGGCTGTAAAAATGATTTATGGTATGGAAAAGCTTAAAAGCATATTTTGGTCATCCTTTCTCGTTACGTACCGATTGGAAGAGAGACAGATATACACGGTGTGTGAGAGAGAGAGAAAGAAAGGCATAATGGTCGGTTAGACCAGGGCTTACAGAGTCTGTGTTCGTTTGTCTGTCGGGATGGGTGGGAAAACATGAACCCCATGCTTTCCCTGTTTTTTTTAGCCTCGGTTCGGTTTCAACCAGAAAGCCTCGTTCGTAATGGGGTTGATGGAGTATCCGAAACCGTTCGATACTGTCACCACGGGCAACCGGAGAATGTTTGTTGTTGTTGTTGTTGATAGGGTTGTCAGTGACAGGTTCTAAATCGAGAATCGATGAATTTTGGTCATCAGTTTAAAATTAGATCGAAACCAATCAAATCTTTTCGTTCGATTGAAAAATATCCGGTCATGAACCCTATCGACCAAATCCGGAAGCAAATAAGCGTAAAACTCGGACAGTCGGCGAACCCAGGAAAAAAAATACGGCAAGGACTTTATCAGCCATTTTCTGTCTCACTCATGGGACTATTTTCATTTGCTCCCATACCGCATATCTCGTTGTTTTTATTTTTTTGTATTCCAACTAAATCCGCCGGCTCCGTTCGGTTTCGCAGTTGCCAACCCGGGTAGTGTGTCGTTTGTGTGTCTGCATCCTCTGGCCGGCAACCGATAGCGCACCGCCCGGGCATTACAGCATTAGGCCATTCGACCGTCACTAATCTTGCTATAAATTGGTTGTTATTATTTGCTTTCTCCTGCCGGTCATCCCGGGTGCTATTTTAACTAGGACCGGGATTGCGATGTTGTTTACCTACTATAGGACTGCTTTGAGGACTTAACTAGGATGATACGGGGAAAAAAAGATAAACTTTGATTTTTTTTAGTTCATCGAAAACCAACTTGACATAACCATGCGTATTTCAAACGCATGATCTACTGAAGATAGCTTTTGTAACTTTCTATGAACAGCGATTAACTTTTTATATCCACATTCCAAACTCGTCTCAAATCAATAAAAAGGGACAAATAGCAAATTCAACGAGCCCACTAAATTCTGGCACGCTTTTAAGCCGGGCCTAATCTGTCGGATCCATCAACTGGGACCGGAAGGGCTCCATAAAATACGCTGATGGGACCACCGCCGAAACCAAGATCGAATCGAAGCGCCGCCAGGCAGGAAACATGCTGACTTTGAACGATCAGATCTCTCTCTCTCTCTTCTTCACCAATCCTATCTCCTTCCCACAGGGAATGGTCATTAGAGCCTGCTGGCGGCTGCGAAACCTGGCGAAATATTGACTAAGCCAGCACCAACCTTCCTTTTGATCCATCCAGCTTAGATGAATACAACACATACACACATCATCGCATCGATTTCATCCCATGGTCGGCTCTGCGCAGAGGGACCCACAATTTTCCCTGCTCCCAGGGAGCAAAAGGGAAACCGGGGAAGCTCACACTCATTTAAGAACAACAGAGTGAAAGAGCTTCATAAAAAAAAAAGAAAATTTACAGTTAACTATGTTTTTATTAGTTTCGCGTCGCGAAAGTAACTGCCCGGGAGGAAACAACGACGCCAGCGACGACGTTCGACTGGATGATGATCAACACACAACACAACGCGAGAGAAATGAAATGACCGTGTGTAGTAGGCGCTGGGGGAAAAAAAGCTGGAAACTGGAAGCGACCACAACAACCACCGAGAGTTGCTAAGGGTTGTGTGCTGAAGGGAGAAGGTGATATGCGGACGAGGAAGAACAAGCTTTCAATGAGCGAAGGAAGGGCCTTCCCCCCGCCTCCCGGGGGAAAGGGGAAAAGCTAAACGAAAAAGTGCACGGCAGAAAGTTTAGTGGTCAAAGCAACCCGGTTGATAAAGCGGATGGTGAAGGGTGACGGACGGTGCGTTGGTTGTGAAACTTATTTTTAAAGAATACGAACGAGAGTCAGCTTTGACTTTTAATGTGAAATTCCAAAAGTTTTGTATGAAAATTTTACGAAAATGGAATTTGCGGCAAAAGCAGACAAATTTGAGTCCAATTTAAGGTAAGCATTGTTGAAATAATACGCAAATATGACGCAAATTGTAGATAAATTTAAGAAAACTTTAGTTCAAAATTGATCACAAATTTTGTCTAATGAAAAAAAATTATTTTACGATTATAGTAGCATAGTGGAACGTTTTAGAGACAACTTTTATAAATTGAAAAGTTCAACAAAAATTTTAGCTCGTTGCTGTCCAAACTTGAAAAATATACGAAACTAAATTTATAAAAATACTACTATGCGTAGCCAATTTCGGACCAAATTTGCAGTAAATTTGAGTTAAATTCCGCAAAATTTCACGAATATTCTAGTATAAATTTTGAATAAATCGGGCGCATATATTTGCTTCAAGTGTACGACAATTTTAGTAATTTTTCTATCGATTTTCAAGACAATTTCTGAGAGCGCAAGCAAATGTTTTAGCAAGTTTTAATAATATTAAAGTAAAATTTGTTTCAAATCTAAAGTCCAACCTGGGGTAAACGAGTTAAATTAGAATAAAAAATAGGTGAGTAATGTCAGAGACATAACCGCAATGAAGTAGAATACAGAGGATTTTTTATAAGAGATGCGCAGATACTCGACGGGATTTTCGGAAAACGCATAGAGCTCTGAAATTACTTCATCAAAATAATGGTAGTCCTGAAAAGGACCGTGAATACTCGTGAATATTATATTGATGAAAGAGGCACTGAATTCGGCTTTCATTTCATGTTCTCTACTTCCGGATTGGATTTGTATACTTTGAATACAAATTATACTGCTGGATTATTTAAGGAAAAGTATGTATTGGCCTGCGATAAATAATACGAATTATATCTTCGGCCTTCTACAATGATGAGGTCGGTAAGAAATGCTCATTAATAATTCTTTATTTATTGTATTTTGTGGTTCTGGAACGCGGTCCGATACACAGCAGAAGTTATTTCGAGCTGATGTACCGATAACGGTCTGATCCGAATGGTGCGGCAACAAAATACGAACAGAATTATTTGTAAACAAGTTATTTTTTTGCTGTCACTGAATACAAAACAGAGAAATCGAGAAATCATTTATTTTACATAGTGCTTTTTCGTTCAAATCGTGATATTATTCACATCACCATGAACGCGTCATCTGTCACAGTCCGTTTCGCTTGATTGGATCGTACACTGTCTTTAAATCAACAAATAGAACATACCATCATTGATTGTAACTAAAAATTATTCAACTTGTGCTACATTTTAGCCTAATCGGATATCTATTAGGAAACTTAACAGCTATCAAAGAATAATTTTGATGAGAAATAATTGAAATTTGCGCGCAACATCGAGGTCTATTGTAGTAACAAGAACAAAATTTTGGAAACAAAAAATTTTCCCGGAGAATTTTGAAAAAAAACAATTTTTTTCGTTTAAATGTTTTCTGTAACCGTTGTGGATTTTCCTTTAACAGATGTGTTTTAATTGTAAAAACTAACCAGTTATTTTTACATTTTTACCTCAATATAATTTGATCTGATCAAGAGATACAGCGCTTTGAGGTTCAAACCACAGACTAACAGACATAACACTCAAAAACAATGCTTCGCCCGCTTTAACGGTCATTTTAAATATATTTTTAGTTGAGACTGCGGCCACATTTGCAATTATAGCGCCACTGACATATGAACAAGCATATGGAGGATAGACCACTAGTGAAAAATTGTTCCCTTAATCTGAGAGGTAACCCAACAGCAAATGAGTGTTTGAGACCGTGAATAAAAGGTGGAGCTAGCGTTCTGGGAAAATTTGCCGGATCGATTTTTTTTTGAGGAGATTCACTCATAGTGTTATGTCTGTTAGTCTGTGCTAAAACTCCCATCTTCCCATGTAAAATTGCATTGTAATTGACAAAAATAATATATGTTCTTTTGTTGTTTCTATCTCGGCGACACTCAAAAGAACACACTCTCGTCTTTTTTGAGTGTCGCCGAGAATGACCCACGCGATTAAAAGAACGCGCACTATAGTATACAAACGCTCGAGCATTTACCGGTAACACAAACCCTGTCGCAAACGCGATCATTCATGCATACTTACGTCCACCATCTCGCAATTATGCATATAAACGTCATGGCGTGTGCCACCATACAAACGCCCTACTCTCGCTCGATCATGAAACATTCTCCCGCTCTAAAATACAGTACATATATAGACTAAACAATAAGTCCCAGTGCGCCATAGTTATAAGACCCCCTTGGAAATGGGGAGCTTCTTCCTTCATTCGAACCGTACACTCAAAATTAAACATCAGCATGATGGCTTACGCGAACGCCCAAAAGCCCACGCGAATATGTAAACGATTGCATGATTATACAAACGAAGTCAAACCAGGAAAGTTACAAGCATACTAGTATACGCGACATGAAAACAACCACGTGATCAAACACGTTAACATAGAAACGCTCGAGTCCTTCGCGATAATACAATTCTAATCACGCATGTGATCAGGTATCTACACCCGCGATGTCGCCTGCATAGAAAAGCCTCGGCGATGAAGTCAATATGTTAGCACTTACGTATTTAGAAACGTGCAATTGTACCAACGCTCCAATCGGTCACGTCCGGAAGCCTCTATCGTTGGTACTAGCAACCTAGGTCCATACCTTCAATCCTGATCTCAAAAAAAAACTCATGTACACTAGAAGTTCCAGGGCACCAAGGCTGGATACTCTACTGATATGAGGGAACTCATTCCCTTCTAGATCTGAACAGTAAACGCGAGAATGTATTTATACGCGAAGTTACATACACGCGACATACATGCCCATGTGATCAAACCCGGTTAAATTCAAACGCTCGATCTTTGCGCGATAATGCAGCACTGATGAAAAACCCGAACATGCAATTGCGATCATCAATTTGACCTACAGTTTATAAAGGCGATTATAAATCCACCATAATTCGGTCAGGCTCGGAAGCCTCTACCTTTGATCCTAGCACTCTAGGTCCATTCTTTCAATTCTAACGCACAATAGGGTAAGGTGGGGCAAATCCGACCTAGTAAATGGTTGTGGCTGTTAAATGCTCATTTTACATCGGATCAAGTCGTTTTATATACCAAATTAAAGGTTAGACTCCTGCGCAACTTTATATATATTGCATTTTACTTGCATTTTATCTTGTGATACAAGCGATTTACAAAAATGTTAATTTTTGCTGTTTTCAAAAATGGTGGGGTAAACCCGACCCCCTATGTTTTTGGTTGATTTAGTGCAGATATTATCCAAATTTTATGGGTTTTCAATGATAAATCAATGAAAGTTGTGTCATTGAATAGTAACATGAAGCAAATGGAGTTCAATGTCAACCTTGGAATGCTAAAATCACGAGCAGTAGATTCCCATTTGCATCGGAGCAATTGCTCGACGAATACTATAATCATCACGTTTTTTGTGTCTTTCGTTTGTAATTATAAACCATTTTGCATAAAAATAATAAATAATAACAATAAAAAAATATTTCTATTTGAAAAATAAAAATTTTCTTTTTCATTACGATGCTATTAAAAAATATATGAAAAAGATTGAACTAAATTCTTCTACGCACTTTGTAGGACTTTAATCAAAGAATTTAAATCCACTTAATTTATTATGCAATCACTTTAATAATCAGAAATATCCTGTAGTCAATGATGCACAAAAGTCAAATCAAAAGTTGTAAAAACACTTTTTGTCGCTTGAGCATCTCAATGTAGACTAATGAAATGCTGTCATACCACCATTATGATTATTTTCGATGCTCTACACGACACATTGATATTTGTTCGCGTAGTGCTTCTGATTTTCGGTAACAGAGGGGGGGTCGGGTTTACCCAACTGTCGAATTTGCCCCACCTTACCCTAAAAATAAAACATCAGGCATTACGGTCCAGGCAAATATTCAATAACTCACACAAATATGCAAATGACAACACAGCCACACAATCGACTTTATACACGTGAAGCTGCATACCGACATGGCATACAAACGCCCACGCGATACCAAACACATTAAAGTACAATCGCTCGAATCCTACGCGATCATACTCGCACATCTCGGCACACCTCACAAACATGAAAACGCCCCGGTGATTAACTACAAACGCCTGCGTTCACTAGACTACCTATGACGAAATGACGAATTTTTGAATACTCAACGGCCCAGGAATATAGTAGGGACATGTTCAAAAGAATTACTGCAAAATGCCTGTTATACAACTTTATCGAAGACACGTAGTTTCCATCTTTCTCCGTTGAAAAGTTAGTGTTGGCGCCCTCTATGTGGTAACATGTGGGAGTAAAATTTTCTAACGATAACTTGACTAGTATTAGGTATATACAGTAAGATTCCGTTTTTGGCATGCTCCATTTTTCCAAAAGTTCCGTTTTTGGCAACAAATAGGTTCTGTTTTTGGCAACATTATTTTTGTTCATAGTAAATCTTTAGAAAAATGCTTTATATTCATTTTGTTGTAATAATGGATATCGCTTTAGACTTTATTATTAGCCAGGGCAAAGTGTAAATACTTCTGTCCCATACCAAAGGAGTGACATTAACCTTCTTAGCAAAGTGACTCCCAACGATTTATTATATCCCCTTTGAATTGAAACGGTCGGTACGGTTGTCCTCGTTTCTTCCTACATTACGATTCAAAATAATTCGGTAATTAAATTATTTATTAAATGCATAATTTAATTGCCGTTTAATTTTTCAAACCCAACTCTGCACAGTAGGCCTGGCCGTTTTAATATTTGCGACATACGAAAATCTGCTTCAAATATTAATCTTGACAAGAAAAACATTTCAGAATAACTGCAGTGTTTTCCGGGATGCTTTTCAATACAGGCTGTGTAAGGGTTGGAATAGAATAGAAAATAGAAAACATAGGCGTCATATTTAAAGTTAAATTTGTTGATTTTTTTCTATTATTTCATTCCAGTTCACATATTCTTATTTAATTAATGTTCTTGTAACATTGATGATGTCACAAATTGAAAATAAAAGCCTTTAAGATAAGGTTCCATTTTTAGTGCGGTTCCAGTTTTGGCAACTGAAAAAAAATATTATTTCCAAAAACGGAATCCTACTGTACTATCATTCTTTTAGTCCTACTATTATTTCACAAAAATATATAGTTAATGTTCGAAAATGTCGTTTTATTCAAACCGAATTAAGAGGATCAGAGTGCAATACCGAAAGCACTCGTCTTGAATGTATATAAAATATAGAAGAGTGGCTTTGGAGTCGATTTTGATTGATAGATTATATTTATAGATTTTCCTATTTTTTCTCCCTTTGATCATCACTTTCTCTTTTTTTATACCATAGCGAACACTTAGAATGTCACATATTGAAGACATGAAATCGAGACATAAATTTCAACTTATTGGCTTATAGATTCAACCAGTCGCAACATTTTAGTCGCTCACTGCAAGTGCCTATTGATGTCTGTTCGCTGAATCGTTGCGTCGTGTCAAACTTTCATGGACGTTAATTGGTAACCATAGAAAGTGACTAAAATGATGCTGTTGGTTACAACATAACGTTCATCGGACCTTAACCTAAGTGCGAAAACTGGAAGCGAATATTGATATCTAATTATATGATTGTTTGGCTCATATGTGAGTGAATTGCAATTGGCATCCGATAAAAAGGACAAAATCGCGGCTGTTAGTACATGATGTGAAAAAATAACACAATAACCTAAGTCTGAATGGTTATCTCGCAGCTCACGTGCGAGCGATAAGCCACTAGCCATAGCACTAGAAGACCTGTTTGCGAGACGCGGAAATATATTTGCCCTGACCAACTGCATCTTGGGGCTCGTTCATTTGTATCTCACTATTGCACGCTTCCGTGTTATCATCATGGTTGCTGCTTTAAAATGTTCTTGCTTGCTTCTTGACCTTACGGGTCACAAATGTGTCCATCCTTCACTGATGGTACTGGCTATTGATTGTGAGGTACTTGATGCAGCTTTTGCAGTTTTCATTATTACCTGAAACGTTACCAAAAATTTGGCAACTGTTTGTTGTTCAAGTAATCTTATCGGAGACTGAATTAGGATTTATTTCCGTAGATGAGCTTTTCTTAGCGGTTTCTGAGCGTGGTTGTCCGCGATATGCCGTCTGCTCACGGAATTGTCATTGATATGCTAAAGAGTCCTCTGCGCAATGGTACTACCACATTATGTTTTGTACTTCAGGGCCAGGTAGAAGGAAATGGAAGGTCCACCCGAATTCTCACTACAAAAACACCATTTGAAATAATGGGAAGTAGTTACTATATGTACCGTTCGTAATGGACTTCATTAAAAGTAACAGTTTCTTTGGTATTCAGACAAGACACACAATATAAAAGTAACTATTTTCGTTGTTCCGTTCGGGCTGGGTCAAGCATAACATTATACAAGAATTTCAAACAATTTCCGAACCAGCGTGTACCATTGTATCATCAGTATTAAGAGCAGCTGCACCCAGAACCTCAAAACCAACAGCCAGCATTACCAACAAAGTTATCTATCATAGCTTACAACATTAAGTAGCAAATCAAAGCAAACGATCGTAATGACCAATACTGGACCAAAAGGATCGCTACGTGAGAAGGATGTCAGCCAAGGTGAACAATTTTGCTTCGATATCGACTCCATTATTAACAAATTCAGGGAAACGATTTGTTTGATGATATACCGAGAAGAGGAAGAATACCAGCAGTGACTGAGCCAGAGTTGGACCGAAAAGTAGTCAGTCTCATCAATCGAAATAAATCAATGTCGATTCGTGATTTGACCGAAAAGGATGGAGTAAGTGAGGGAATTGTTTCAAAGGGTCAAGAAGCAGACAATGTCAAAATAAAGTGTTGAGTGGAAATCCAGAGCAAAAGCCAGCGCCCCGGAAGTTATTCAACCGGATTTTGCAATTACTGTCTTCGTGTATTTTGATGAATGATGAAACGTATGTGAAAGAGGATTCCAGGACAAAAGGTAGTAATGTGGCAAGCAATTTGCACATGTGGTCATCAATTTTCTACAGCAAATTCTGATTTCTACCGTACTGAGTAGTTGCAAAACAAGGATGCTTCCGTTATACAAGAAGAGCCCACCATTGTTTTGGCCTAATTTGGCATCAGCATATTATGCCAAAGCCACTTACATGGTAGGTAGATTTTTTTGAGAAACATATCAATCTGCAAAATTGTCCCCAGCTTCGTCCTATTGAACGATACTGGATTATCGTGAAGCGCACCTTCAAGAAAAAAAGGCGAAGTAGCTAAGACCGTGTCAGAGTTAAAAAAAATGGAATGCAGCATCTCCAAATGTTGTGATGTAAAGTTCAACTCCGTCATACTGTAAATGATGTGATGATAAAGACAAATCATATTTTGGTTCAAAAACAGTTTGACCATCATATGCTGTAAGTATATAATTAGTCGCGTAAGCTACACACATATGCGATTCGTTGATAAAAAGGCGTATAAGATTTTTCTAGGCAACCTGGAGAAATAGAGTATATCAAATGTACTATGAAAATTGAGTCGCAGACGCCTTATTAACTACAAACAGCATATGGGTAGGGATTACCCGATAAAACTATTCTATTGAGTAGACTCAAAGTGTTCTAAACTGTTGGTTTGGGAAATTCGTTGACTAAAAATAAAACATCTAACCGTTTAGGGCGCTTCTTTTATGGACACCTGGATAATCCACGGTGACAGTTATAGTTGCATCAATCAAATTTTTTGAACATCGTTTTTTTTCACTACCTATGCAAATTTCCCAGCATCGAAAATATCGATGTTTGGAAAAGAATTAATTACGTGAACTGAAAATGCGTTATTCAGTCGCACAGGATAAGCGCATAAAAACGGCATAAAATAACATCGTGCAGAAAGTATGTAGGGTGGATGTACCAATAGTCGCATACTTAAGGAAAACTTTTGCTAAAAAAATCGATGAATAGGTCTATGGGCAATGTTAATACATTAAACGAAAGCTTTCAATCCCTACTTCATAGGAAAAATATAAAGATGGTTTTATAAACAATTTATGTATTCACCGCTTGTACCACTATAGAAACACATGTACCAATAGTGGTGCAATCGCTAATTTCGGTTCCTATTGTTGTAAATCCCATTGATTTCAAAATCCATAGAAAATCAATTTTTTGAATAGTTATTTGAGCAAATTTCAAGAATAACAGTTTTATTGTCGCATAATTTTAGTGCAATGAATCGATAAAAAAATATTTGTTGATGGTTGGTACCTTAATTAGGCGTATAACCCACTACTGCAACTATAGGTACACCTCAACTATAGGAGCACCCACCCTATTTAGCATTTTTTTAAAAAAAAAAGTACCAATTTGAGCTTTTTTCTGCTAAAATTGCAAAAAAGCATTTGATTTTTATTTTTAGGTTCACATTGACGAGCTTCAATTCGATATCAATGTCATAAAAAACCGATCAAGCCGTTCACAGTGGAAGAAATCCGACCAAAAAGGCAATTAATTAGAAGCCGCTGAAAAAGTATGACAATATATACACCACAAGTTGCGGAATTTTTTAGGAAATTAAACGCAATCAAATTTGTTCACCGCACGCACTTGTGACCGGAGATATGGGGCTTTGAAGATCCGGAACATTACCGGTTTTCATCAAATCAGAGGCCTAATTCAAAATCCGCTAAAAAAGTACAAAGAATTATACCCTTAAAGTTGTGAAAAACTTTAGCAATTAGGATGCAATCAAACTTGTTCACCGCACGTACTTGTGACCGGAGATATGGGGCTTTGAAGATCCGGAACATTACCGGTTTTCATCAAATTAGAGACCTAATTCAGAATCCGCTGAAAAAGTACAAAGAATTATACCCTTAAAGTTGCGAAAAACTTAAGCGATCAAGATGCAATCAAATTTGTTCACCGCACGCACTTGTGACCGGAGATATGGGGCTTTGAAGATCCGGAACATTACCGGTTTTCATCAAATTAGAGACCTAATTCAGAATCCGCTGAAAAAGTACAAAGAATTATACCCTTAAAGTTGCGAAAAACTTAAGCGATCAAGATGCAATCAAATTTGTTCACCGCACGCACTTGTGACCGGAGATATGGGGCTTTGAAGATCCGGAACATTACCGGTTTTCATCAAATCAGGCTCCCAATCAGAAGCCGCAGCAAAAAGACCTAAATCTAAATATCGAAAGTTGCGAAAAACTCCAGCAATCAAAGCGCAATAAGCATTCGAAGCTGGAGTACATTTTACTGTAAGCGTTTGAAGTGTATTTTACTGTTAATTTACTTTGGGAATTTTCACGATCAGAACGCAGTTTTTAACGCATGGCAAACTCTTATTGCATAGTGTTGAAAGAAAGTGCTACTGGTATCTAATAAAAATGCGTCTGTTAAACTGGTAACACTACGGCACGTTCGAGTAATTCTTGTATATGGTAAAAAACGAACCTAACCAGTATCAAAAGAGAAAGATTTCGAAATGAGAACAAAATGAGATTTTGGAAAATATGCGAGCATTTTTTTCAAATCAGTTTACAATGTTTCACAGGAGCTTAAAATAAAGGAACTAATCGCAAAAATTATATAACAATATTAATTCATATGAACTTATTTCTAACTAATTGGACATATAAACAAAAACAAAAACTATTATATATCAATATTAATTCATATGAACTTATTTCTAATCAATTGGACATAAAACAAAGGAATTGTAATATGGTCGTAAAAATATTAAAAAAATAAATAAATAAAAATAAATTTTACTCTGAATCAAACTCTGATTCAGCATCCCATTCTTCGTCAGACATGTCTGAACACTCGTTCATGCTACATTGAGTTACATTGGCGGATTTCATGTAACCCCGAATCACCTCTTCGAACTCGGAATCTCGTTTTGGTTTTTTAGATTTTTTAATTATATTTGCCGCTATAAATGGATCGCTCCAAGAAAGTGCAGCCACCAACATATCCTGAATGTTTGCTTCAGGAGATACCTATCACGATTAGATATTATTAGATCAACAAAGCAATTGTCTTGTCATTGTAAACTAACTTTTCGTGATCCATATAGCCGGTTCATCTTGTGCCTACGATGCGCCGATTCTCCCGCCTCTTCAGAATAATATGCTAAAGGTAAGGGCTGAAAAGATGTTATATATATATATATATATATATATATATATATATATATATATATATATATATATATATATATATATATATATATATATATATATATATATATATATATATATATATATATATATATATATATATATATATATATATATATATATATATATATATATATATATATATATATATATATATATATATATATATATATATATATATATATATATATATATATATATATATATATATATATATATGGTTATCGGATCGTTTAGAAACGCGGTAGAAGTATTCGGTTGGGTTTGATTTAGTAAACTAACGATTTATTGCTACTGCCTACGGGCTTATATACGAAAGTCAAGAATCGAGAAAACAAGAAAAAATATTTTACACAGGGCAAAGGTATAGGGAATTTAAACAAATGATTTTTTTGATTTCGGTCTGTGCATCGAGCACAACAGACCAATAAACGATCACCACACAATGCATCTCGGTGGCTTCAGATCGCGCATCGAGTACGGCTGATAAAGATCGATCACTCGATCGATAGCCGCTGCCTGTGCATCGAGCACGACAGATGGAGAACGATCACTGCGATGAAGCCTCGTTGATATTGCAGGTGGGTTGCGAGGGTGATGATCGTTGAGGTGCTACAGTACCCCCTTTTTAGAGAGCGCGACGATTAGTGATATCGAAGTGGAATCATCACTCGTCGTCCTGATCGAGTGAATCTCGCCGGTTGGGGCTCCGATGTTGTTGCAGCTGGACGATCGCTAACGGGTGCTGATGGCTGGTGATCGTCGAGTATGTAAGCTGGTTTCAGTCTGTCGATTGAAATGTTGACGCTCCGACCATTGATGTTGACTCGGTAGTGCTTGTCGTTTCGGCTAAGCACCTGGTATGGACCGTCGTAGGGTGGTGATAATGATGGCCTTATGGAGTCGTTGCGTACAAACACGTTTGTGCACGTTTTGAGGTTGGGGTGCACAAACACATTACCTTTTCCATGCCATGCCGTGTCAGGTGGTCGCAGCATACGCATGGCATCTCGAAGTTCATTTGCGAATTCCGATTGAGTGTTGTTGCTGGGATTTTCGTGGAAGAACTCCGACGGTATGCGAAGTGTTGTTCCATACACCATCTCTGCTGGCGAAGCACGGATGTCACCTTTGTAGACGGTACGCAATCCGAGTAGAATCATGGGAAGATGTTCGGTCCAACGGTCCGGGTTGTGGCAAAGGATGGCTGCCTTGAGAGTTCGATGCCATCGCTCTATGATACCATTTGACTGGGGATGATAGGGCGTAGTCCGTAGGTGGCTTATTCCGAACGTTCGAACCAATTCTGTGAAGAGTGCCGACATAAACTGGCGTCCCTGGTCCGTGGTGATGTGTGTAGGTACACCAAAGCGGGATATCCAGCCTGAGACAAGGGCTTGAGCGATAGTAGGCGCTGTCATGTCCGGCACAGGTAGCGCTTCAGGCCAACGAGAAAACCTGTCGATGATGGTGAGACAGTATCGATTCCCGTTGCTTGGTGGAAAAGGACCTACGATGTCAATGTTGATATGACGAAATCTTTCCTCAGGTGCAGTGTACCGGCGGAGGGGTGATTGGGTATGCCGGTTCACCTTTGAGCGCTGGCACTGTACACACCTTCTTGCGTAAGCGATGCTATCCTTCCGTATGTTTGGCCAAACGAATCTCTGCGTCATCAGTTTGGCTGTAGCACGGGTACCAGGATGAGAAAGTCCGTGTGTGGCTTGAAGAAACTGGTCACGAAATCTTTTCGTGATGAAGGGCCTAATGCGATCATCCGAGCAGTCGCAATACAACTGATTTGAACTGCCTGGAACAGTAAACTGTTTGAGGTTTAATGACGATTTTAATTTACCTTCCAGAATTGTTCGCAGTTCATCATCTGTTTGTTGGTCGGCGGCGAGAGCTTCAAAATTCACCGACGGCACTGCGTGCACAGCTGCGATGCGAGAGAGTAGGTCTGCGACTGCGTTCTCTTTCCCGTTCACATGTCGGATGTCGGTTGTTATTTGTCCGATGTAGTCTAGATGACGGGCTTGACGACTGGTGGCTCTTTCAGGATTCTGCTGGAATGCATACACGATCGGCTTGTGGTCGGTGTATATGTGGCAACTTCGACCTTCCAGCATATACTTGAAATGTCTTACTGCCAGGTAGATTGCGGTTAGTTCTCGATCATACGTGCTGTATTTCAGTTGGGCCTTGTCGAACTTTTTGGAAAAGAAGCCCAATGGTTGCACGTTACCATCGACAACTTGGTGTAAAACAGCTCCGGCTGCTATGCTGGATGCGTCCACCCACAAAGATAGTTCGGCGTCCTTCGCGGGGTGTGCGAGCAGCGCTGCTTGAGCGAGTTGTGTTTTGCACTGCTCAAATGCTGTCGTGGCCTCCTCTGTCCACACTAGTTGAGACCGATCGTTGCGCTTGTTCCCCGGAGTCATCTTGAGAAGTGGTATTTGAGCCACGATGGCGTTCGGGATGAACCTTCGGTAGAAGTTGATTGTGGCGAGAAAACTTTTTAGCTCCCTCACTGTTGTCGGGCGTTTGTAGTTGCTGACTGCTTCAACACGTTCGGGCAATGGGCGAATTCCATTGGCCGAGACTGAGTGGCCAACGAAAATTATATCCTTCTTCCCGAACTCACATTTTGCAACATTGATTGCTAAGTTGTGATCTTGTAGACGGGTAAACAACTGCCGAAGATGCTCACGATGTTCCTCTGCTGACGATGATGCGATGAAAATATCATCAATATATGGGAACACGAAGTCCAATCCTCGTAGTACCTCGTGTATGAGCCGTTGGAAGGTTTGAGCGGCATTCCGAAGTCCGAACGTCATGTATGTGAATTCGAACAGTCCAAACGGCGTGGTGATCGCAGTCTTCGGGATGTCGTCTTGATGTATGGGGACTTGATGAAATGCCTTCTGCAAGTCAACCTTGGAAAAAATGGTTTTTCCTTGCAGAATGGTAGTAAAGTCCTGCAGGTATGGTAGTGGGTACCGATCGGGGATGGTTTGAGCGTTCAGCGCACGATAATCTCCACACGGGCGCCAGGTTCCATCCGCTTTTTTCACCATGTGAAGTGGGCTGGCCCAGCTGCTGGACGAGGGGCGGCATATTCCCAGTTGCATCAAGTGTTCGAACTCTGTGCGCGCTGCTGCTAGTTTGTCTGATGAAAGACGTCTCGGCCGGGCGTATGATGGCTGACCGGTGGTTTCGATGCGATGCACTGTTGATGATGCACTCACTGTACCGGGTGCTGCTAGTTTGGTGATGGATGGGAATTCTGCCAGCAGCTCGGCGTAGGGGCATGACGTGCTGAATGTTTTTATAGAGTACTCACTCGTCCGTGTCAAAACTGCCATCGCTTCCAGCTTCGTGGTGTTGTCGATGAGACGATGACGTTTCAAATCAATCAGCAGGTCGTAGTGGCAAATGAAATCTGCACCGATGATCCCTGATGACACGTCTGCGATGAGGAATGTCCACAGAAATTCACGCCGGAGGCCAAGACTAACCTTCAGCATAACTTCTCCGTACACTTTAATCGGTGTTCCGTTAGCGGCGAACAATTTAAATGACGTTGGTTTCATCCGGGTTGATTTGAGATCTCTCGGGATGACGGACACATCCGCACCGGTGTCGATGAGGAATTTCATGTTGGTAATTGTGTCCGAGATCTTAAGGCGAAATAGTGTGGCTGTGTCGGAAAGTTCGCCAATTTCCAACGCAGGATCAACTGGACGACGTCATTGTTGGTTGCTGGGCTTGGTTGCTAGTCCGAAGGAACACGGTTTACGGCACCGTCGTGCTTCCCCTCCGTACTTAGAGTGGTACCAGCAGACGTCATAGGACGGTTCATTATCACGAAATTTACTCACTTTGCTTCGGCTGCGGGAACGTGATCGCTCCCGTGGGTTTTCGCTTGAGCGGAACATTTTGTTGATCATCCTGGTCAGTTGAGCGATTTCCCGCTGGAGCGTTTCAATTCTGTCAGGAGGCGATTCTGTTGTAACTTTAGCGGTCGCTGCTGGTGTGCTCGGTGCGCTCGCACCGATGGTGTTGATGCTACGAAGGCCCATGGATTCCACGATGGCATCTGCGATGGTAGCTTTTTCTGTCGGGTCCCCTTTGGAGGCAATCACGGCAGCTTGGGCATGCGGTGGAAGTCTGGAGGCCCACAGGTCGAGCAGCACGGGTTCACAAAACGAATTTCCAGCCACTCTCCTCATTTCGTTGAAAAGTTGGCTCGGTTTCATGTCACCAAGCGGCATATCAGACAATACGAGCTGCAAACGTTTCTGCTGACTGTCGGCGAAGTGTTCAATCAGCTTCATCTTGATATACACGTACTTGTTGGCAGGCGGGACGGCTTCAATAATGGAACGTAACTCCGTCAACTTGCTTGGTGGCACTTGTGCCATGACGATGTTGTACTTCTTGGTGTCGTGGGCATTTCCAATACCGGAAGCGGCAAACCAGAACTCCAATGACATGAAGTATGACTCGATGTTGGATTGCGTCATCACCGGCGGGCTCAGTCGTGGCAGGTTTAGGGTGTCCACGTTGGCTTCCTGCTGCTGTTCCGGTACCTTTGGGTTGCCTGCTCCAGTGCCTGGTTTGTCCTCGTTCACCATTTTTTTAAAACGGGGTCACCAATTTATGGTTATCGGATCGTTTAGAAACGCGGTAGAAGTATTCGGTTGGGTTTGATTTAGTAAACTAACGATTTATTGCTACTGCCTACGGGCTTATATACGAAAGTCAAGAATCGAGAAAACAAGAAAAAATATTTTACACAGGGCAAAGGTATAGGGAATTTAAACAAATGATTTTTTTGATTTCGGTCTGTGCATCGAGCACAACAGACCAATAAACGATCACCACACAATGCATCTCGGTGGCTTCAGATCGCGCATCGAGTACGGCTGATAAAGATCGATCACTCGATCGATAGCCGCTGCCTGTGCATCGAGCACGACAGATGGAGAACGATCACTGCGATGAAGCCTCGTTGATATTGCAGGTGGGTTGCGAGGGTGATGATCGTTGAGGTGCTACATATATATATATATATATATATATATATATATATATATATATATATATATATATATATATATATATATATATATATTTGTTCTTTAGAAACTTACCATGGATTCTGATATATACCTAAGATGGCTGTATTTTTCAATACAAGGGGGTATATCGCGTAAATGTGAAAGTGATTCCCGAAGTATTTTTATGGTATGATTGTATAATACTTCTACTTTTTCGCCATCCAGAATCTGGGACGAGCTACTAAGGAAGCTAAGCAATCGTATCCCCTTTATAATTTCTTCGCCATTCTTAATTTTTAAACATTTTGCGAATTTAGATGGTTCGGCTAATAATCGTCTTGACATATTACCTGATAGAGCAATGAAGTTAACGACAATGTTAAATTTTTAAAATATAATTAATGCTCTACTGCACTAAAATTGGATATCGGATTGAAACTGAAAGGAAACTCAACATGTTGCAATATTTCTCGACGAACAATGTAGAGTAGTAGAGGGATAAAAAGCAAATTACCAGTATTCGAGTTTCCTGATCCTCCTGGTTGTGCTCTGTTCACTCTGACAGAGAACTCTCTCTCCAATTCTCCTGATATAGTTTTAATTTTGTCCTTCACAATAGGATGCGTCAAAGGAAACTCTCCACAAACTTCCTTGGCGGCGTGTTTTATCAGCCACTCTACACTATTGATCATCGAGTGCATGTATGATGGACCGATCACGCTGTTTTTCGATAAGCACAAGGGGCACTTGTGGGTGTTGCCATTACCAATAATGGCGTTCGCTACTTTACCGTCGATTAATGTATAAACGGCTTCGATTTTAAATTTCATTCGTAGGTCTTCGATGTGTTTTATTATTACGTATTTGTTCAAATCGTCTATATCGTCGAAAAATTTTTGAAAAATTTTCAACGTTAGTTCGGTCGACTCTTTAGCCCATCCCATGAAGGTAGGTCGCACCATTACGTTCGATTGTGGGGCGGGATTTTTCCACAACATTTGACCACCTTCAATTTCAACTGACAGCAACATCGCATTGGCCACCACAAGCGAGCCGTCTTGGCCCGTTATTCCTTCTTGATTATAATGGTTGAAGGCTGTGGCAGAGTCAAATCCTCCAGCAATGCGCAACATACAACTTACTTCACCGGAATTGCGTCCCTTTATCGATTCAATTATGCTAGGGTAGCATTCAAAAAGCCGGTTCAGGTGTGCCTCGAATAAATATCGAAGTGGGACCTCCACTGAAAGAAAACCCCAATCCCAGTTCGGTTTTTCAAAACGGGGAATTATTTTGTTCCGAAATTCAATAATCTATTAGAAAAGAAATCACTTAATCCTAAAAAATTATTCTCATGCAGTTAACTTACCGAGTCCCACGATCTTAAAACAACCATCCCAAGTTCTTTTTTGAAAAACATCGCGATCGTATTGTATTTTCTTCTACTTAACGCCAGCTCGCTCTTCAGCATCAAACTACTCTCCACTGAAGCCGGTTCTATTTTGTTTATGAGTAGCTGTTTCGCATATTGCTCTCCGCCCATTCTCAATTTCTTTAAAATGTGGGATATGTTTTCGGAACTCTCCAATATCGCTTGTTTTTCGGCGGCCATTAAAAGTTTTTCCAAGTTTCCTTCTTCGTTTGCGAGAAGCTTACGAGCATGCAGACGTTTTACACGATGCCTCAATGCGGAAAATGGTTTTCGCTTTCGACCCACCTTAGTCGTCCTTTTTTTATTTGGAGTTGATTCATTTTCACTAACTTTTTTTGTGGTTGAATCGCATCTGGAATCAAGCTATTTAAAATATTATTTCTAATTAACCATTGAATCTGTTCAATAATTAATTTGAAAACGAGCATGAATTTAAATTCTTTAATTGATATAGATTATAATATATTATAGTACCTCCACCTCAGATTCAAGCCAGCAACGATTTCGTTCGTAAAACCTTGACGTTGATTGCTGTCGATCCCACCTTCTCTTGAACTGTTTTGTCCAGGTTCTCATATTTATGTATACGTTTTCGATTCGAATCCACTCTTCAAGCTTGCTTTCATTTTGGTTGAAATTTATAAATTTTTCGCTCAAAACTTTGTTCGTAATCATTTTGTATACTACACAACTTGCATTTCAATTTGATTATTCACGTCATTGAGCAGTTGCCATGGTATTCACCATTGAGCGTACATCCATAATGAGGTGTATCTGTTTTTTTTTGTTTTGGGAGGCATTTCGTGCAGATAAACATGAATATAATATATGCGTTTTGATTGCTGGAGTTTTTCAAAACTTTCGATGTATAGTTTTTAGTATTTTTGCTGCGGCTTCTGATTGGGCGCCTGATTTGATGAACACCGGTAATGTTCCGGATCTTCAAAGCCCCATATCTCCGGTCACAAGTGCGTGCGGTGAACAAATTTGATTGCATCTTGATCGCTTAAGTTTTTCGCAACTTTGAGGGTATAATTCTTTGTACTTTTTCAGCGGATTCTGAATTAGGCCTCTAATTTGATGAAAACCGGTAATGTTCCGGATCTTCAAAGCCCCATATCTCCGGTCACAAGTGCATGCGGTGAACAAATTTGATTGCATCTTGATCGCTAAATTTTTTCGCAACTTTAAAGGTATAATTCTTTGTACTTTTTCAGCGGATTTTGAATTAGGCCTCTGATTTGATGAAAACCTGTAATGTTCCGGATCTTCAAAGCCCCATATCTCCGGTCACAAGTGCGTGCGGTGAACAAATTTGATTGCGTTCAATTTCCTAAAAAATTCCGCAACTTTTGGTGTATATATTGTCATACTTTTTCAGCGGCTTCTAATTAATTGCCTTTTTGGTCGGAGTTCTCTTGCAATCTGGGACGCCAAATTTATCATGTTTATATGGGTGATCAATTGACCTAATTAGGTATACAAATATCAAGTTCATTCATCGCTGCCGGTTTCTAACGCTTGTTTGCTTCAAAAAGTCCACTGTGAACTTTTGCCCCACACGCATTTTTACTAGTTCTACTCAAACACACCTAGATTATTACCCCCAGCTATATAAAACTGCTATAGGTAGGGTAGACGAGCCCTTATTCATCTCATTAGTCGGGATGTCACACTATTTCGTTGATAACTCGACTTAGAGTGGCTAGATTGCACTTAAATAGGTATCATTATCTTTGCTTCGCTCCTAAGAAGTAGTGCAGTTAAAATTTTTACTCGAAAAATCTAAAATGCCCACGCTAGAGCGAAGCGAAAAGTCGAGTACAACGTATCCTTATTCATCCTACCATTTGAGCTAATGCGTTGAATAAAGATAGCAGATACTGCTCTAACTAATGTGTTCAAATGGGTGGGATGAACAGAGGAGCTAAGATGAATTAGGGAGCAGTAACCCTATCAAGATTGGTGAGCGCAAATCGCGCGGCTTGCTGTTGTATTTGTTCCCGCTATCGATCGCGTCGCCGCCTCCTATACTGTATTGTCTCTGTCACAGTCTGGTTCGATTTTGGCGTCTTTTCATTTCGCGATTGCGTGGCGTCGTCATTGTCGTTCTAAGCTAGTGAAAATTACGCGAAAACCAAACGCTAAATTGAGCGGACAGTTTGAAAGAAACTTAGCCCGTTCCGTCGTCGGTGGAAAAATGCGAGTTTTCGGTTCGCGGTAGCAAGGAATCTACGTTTTCTTTGCCGCTTTCGTGTGGTGTAGGGAAAAAAGATAGCAGATGAAAAGTGCGGAAGAACAATTGTGTGGTGATTTGTTCACAATTTGACGTAAAAAGGCTTGCTTCCAGTCAATGGCGAATGTCGTTTCGTGCCTCTGCCTCTGTCGAATAAATTGATTGAAAAAGGCAATCTTTCCGAGATGCCTATCTCCATAGTTTGTGTGAAAGGTTATCAAAACAGAAAATGGCGTGGCCCTCTGATTGTTGCCATTAGGTGTGGAATATTCTTACTGTAAATGTCGAAGAAAGTGAAAACAACAGAGTAAGTGACAATAGTTTTCAGTTGGCTTGGGTGCTGTTTTTAAAACCAAAAATGAAGTTTTGCGAGGCGGAAGAAAATAGCATGGCCTACTAAGTGCTGCTACAGTTTGTTGAAGGCATTGCATTCTCCTCAAAAGTGATAAAAGTGAGTTTAACACAAAAGCAGAGTAAGTGATAGTGAACAACCCTGCCGTTGTTTGTGTATGAGTATAATGCATTTAATATTTCGGTCCTCAAAGCTACGATACGTCGGAACAGGCGATTCAGAATGGATTTCATGGTAAGCGAACAAAACTACGTGATTCCAATTCCTTGAGAATATTCGGAAAATCAGGTAAACTTAAACCCATAAATTCTGTTACCAATTATTTATCATTTATCGATATTTCCTCCACTCACATCAGTTATGAGGCACTAATGTGGCCCATTAAAGGGCGAACACGAAATTATTGCGACACATTCAGCAGGGCATAACTTTTTTACCATTGGGTAAAAATCAACCAAATTCTGCACAATTTCACATTGATGTGTATTGTTTACATGCTGTCAAACTCGAAGTCGTGTTTTTCGATTCAACGAAAATGAAGGTGAACCAACGCGAGTCGAGAGAACAAATTCTTTCCAAACACCTGAAATTTCCTGACCTGTCGCACCGGCAGTTGGGAAAAATGTTGAACATTCACCATTCAACCGTCTCCAGAGTGTTGAAGCGGTTCCAGGAGCGGTTGACGTTGGACCACGGCAAAGGAGCTGGAAGAAAACCTGAACCGGAGAACAAAAAGACAGAGGGAAAGGTGAAGCGGATGATTAATGCAAATCCCAACGTCTCAAGCCGTGATTTGGCTAAAAAGATCGGCATGTCGCAGAGCTACGTCCAGAATGCAAAGAAGAGAGCTGGACTACATACATACAAGGTACAGAACTTCCCAAACCGCGATGAGCGGCAACAATCGACGGCTAAAACTCGGACACGGAAGCTCTACGAGAAGATGCTGGCAAAATATGGCTGCTGTGTGATGGACGACGAAACGTATATAAAAGCCGATTTTAAGCAAATTCCGGGGTAGGAGTTTTTCACCGGCAAGAGCAAGTTCTATGTGGACAACAACTTTAAGCAGAAGGAAATATCGAAGTTCGCCTCCAAATATCTCATTTGGTAGGCCATCTGTTCTTGCGGACTGAGGAGTGAGCCTTCCGTGACAAAGGGCACAGTAAATGGCGAGATCTACAAATCTGAGTGCCTCGAGAAGCGCCAGGATCCAGAAGGAGGGTCTGGACACCGTCAAACATTTTCAACTTGTTAAGAAATTTAAATCATTTAAAAAAAAATTAAATCGTTTTAAATTTTAAAGTAGTTTTAAACTCAAAATCATTTCAAACCAAATTTTCATTAAATGCAATTATTGCATATTACGTAATCTGTTAATTTCAAAATCCAAATTTCAGACCCACCAAGAAATTATATTCTGGATCCGCCCCTGTTTGAAGCAAAAATATATAATATTGAATTGGCTTAAGTAGCATTAGCTCAATGTTGTCTTTCAGCTAACTTATTTTATCATGCGGGGATGTGTGTATGAAGGAAGACGGACGACTTTTTAAAAATGGAGTATGCATTTGAGAGTCACAGAGTCACATACCTAAACCACTGAGTAATAGTCATATTTGAGTCGCGCTTTCGATACAAGAGTATCAGGTCGTGTCGTTTATTTATCTCGACTGTTTTAGTCGATACAGTTATCTCCAACAGCTGGAACTACTAATCTAGCTATTGGCAGAAAATAAGATCGAATATGGGTATTTAATGTCTGTGACCTAAGCGGAATGTCAGGACTACACTTCGGCCTGTTAATTTAAATCTAATGATAATCAACAAAATCATATTTGAATGGAATTTTCTTTTAAATTTTCTTTATGATAAATATGGTAAGTCTGAAAAGTGCCTTTGATGATGGCAATGGTTTTGATGGGTAATCCGCTGTATTTAAAGATCGTTGGATGCTGCAGGCTTCTGTTCTCAATATTCAAGTTCATCTAAGGTTCATAAATGAAATTCCGACGTGATCGGTGTGGATCGTCAACCGGTTATAATTGAACAATTGAACCACTAGACCAATCAAACAAAGTGTCATTCGTTCATTTGTGCAGATTTTAATCGTTCGCAGCAGAGCTAAGAAAAGTGCCCAACCAATCCATATGTTGCTCGCTCAAAATCCAAGCAACGAATGGTAGGAAAAGAACGCGTACAATCTATATTTTTAAACTCACTGTTTTCGGTTAGGTCTCTTAGGTGCCCTACATTGACGGCTCTGTCTGAAATAGGCAAGGAAATTTCATTTTACCACGTCGCTATCGAAAGATCAGGTTTTGCTTTATTTATAAAAAATATGCGCACTTCAATATTGGTACACATTTTTCCGACCGATTAGTGTTTCTTCTGTTCAGTACAATGCAAGTTACTCGTATTTAAAAACTCTACCTACTGTTTGTTGCGAAATTTTGAAAAGAGGCCCCTATATTGAAACGTTTCGTCGTAGTCACGACAAAAAATCTATGGAACTGGACGCCTCTGGTCACCAGAAATCTACTCCAAAACCAGAGAATTTTTCATCCCCGTCCAATGACTTAAAGAAAAAATTTTTTTTTTAACAAAATCTGTCCAATTTCACGGAAGAAGCCGTTTACAAAATCGCGTAAGCTTAAATTATAATAATTCATGGAACTATTTGTGTTTACACCAAATTAGCTCTCGCCTTAAAAATGCATGGCGTCTCACTAGAACGTTTGGTAGGGTACTATGGTTGTGTCCTGAATATATTTCATTTCAGCCATTGAACCGATCGTTTTGAATCTTTCAAGAATAAATTAAAACTTTTATTAAACTTTTTCCATGTATTCCCACTAATTCGGTTCTATTTTCACCCGTCCGGCAGACCCTAAGTGACAGGGCGGCCAAGTTGCTTCTACCAAAAACGCTGCTGGTGTCGGGAACATTCCATGGATTTTAGCTAAAGAGGTGAGTAAGGCTCAACCCCTCAAGCGACGTTGGTGACAAATTACCGGATAGGCGTACATCTCGCACCCTGCGTCGTTCTCTTTGGTGATTAACTCTGGAAGAGAGCTTGGCTCAATCGACTCGTCCTCCACAGTGAGAACGGTCAGTGTCATCTCGCTTGTTCCATAGCATTTAGCCGGAGCAGTTGAAACACTTCTTGTCTTGTCAACTAACCCCGATAGTGAACCGAAAACCGCACTTATCGCGAATACCTGGACCACAAGCCGGCACTTTTCGACCAGTTTTTAAGGGGAGGTTCTCATTCAAAATTTGCAAAAAATTGATTTTCTTCCTGGAATTTTTCGATAGATGCAAGTGTCTACTGTATTGTTTTTTTTTATTATAGAGGTTTTAGCCTTGGGGTCATTCGCCTCTTTTTGGGTTAGATAAATCTCTTTCTGGACAATTTTCAACCCCCATGTGCGGGGTTGGGAATCGAACCCGGGTAAGCTGCGTGCAAGGCAATCGATTTACCAGCTACGCTATGCCCGTTCCTTACTGTATTACTGTTAAACGGGTTTTTCGATCCGCGCATCAAAAAGTTCCTACAGGCCATTGTTCGAAGCAGCGTGCTGGTCGCCATGGGACCCTCGCGGCTCAGGTAGAAACCTTTTCATGGCATTATGCATGTTCCCAGAATGCTTGGCGTTGCGTTGTGCATGTGTATCAAACAACTATAGAAAATGGTGAAAAACGAAAAATTTTGGCCCGAATTGATAGTAACATTTCAGTCCGCCATATTGGTATCGCCATTTTTTTTTTTTTGTTTTGGTACATATTAACTCAAATTTATAGATCACAAAACTTTTTTTCTCGATTTTGACACTTATTTTTTAGTGGTTGTCCGCCATAGTGGATCGGCCATTTTGAATTTCGAAAAAACTCACTCCAGATTCGTAATCAGCGGTGTCGAAAACCCAAAATTCCATGTAATTGTTACAAAATATTGACATTCTACCGCGAATAATTGATCGAAAGTGCTCTCAAAACTTTAAACGCGTTTATCTCAAAACTTGTTTTTTTTTCAAAATCGCCTACATATGAAAACGGTTCAATTTAAAAACTTCATCTTTTGACCACCAGAAAGAAAACCTTTTTCATTGGAGGAATGACCTATAAAATCTAAAAAAAAAATGCGTTCGCGATTTTTAGTGAAGCCTTAAAGTGGAAAAAGGGCCAAAAAATCGATCTCAAACTTTAAGATCGCACCATTACGTCAAATTTGAAGTTTCCAATCGATTTAGTTTATTTTAGAGCCTTATTATTGGTTTTGTGTTTTAGTTTTGGTACTCCACGCGTACCTAACTTTAGACAAAACGTCACAACGGACGCCATTTTGTTTTTTCGTCTTGAAAACATTTGTAAATGAAGACAAAAATATAAACTAATAATTCAATTTTTTGTCTTTTGACTTAAGTGCCAATACCTTATTTAGGACTGGTGGTATCCAACGGGGAAAAACGATCGGAAATGGTGAGTAAAGCTAAGCAATCGTGTGAAAAAAATTCCCCCCAGAGGCGAGACTCGAACTCGCAACCTTTGAGACTCCGGCCCAATGCTCTAACAGTTTATTTTTTCGAGTCTTATTATCGGTTTTGTGTTTTTGATCGATTCTAAGGCAGCAGGCTGTACGCAGTTTTGGAATTCCATGCGTACCTAACCGTAGACAGAACGTCACAACGGACGCCATTTCGTTTTTTCGTCTTGAAAACATTTGTAAATGAAGACAAAAATATAAGCTTTTTGAATCCTAAAACTATTTCGTTCTGTTTTTTCATGGGCCCACAACAAAATTCCAAATTGTGCTTACTTTTTGGTCATTTGAATGAGAACCTCCCCTTAAACAATAGCTCATGAAACAAAGAATGAAAAATTTTTGGTTGTTCATTCACTGCGTGCCTCCCATTTTGTTGAATACAAATATTCTGGTTTTTTCTACCATCAAGAGAATACTAACGGAATCACTTGCTTCTGTGAAAAAGAGATTTTTTGTGAAATGTTACGACTTGTAGGAAAAACTAGCTTCTGTCGCGAACATAACATGCTTATTTAGTCTGTCCGGAACGTTTCAAGCTTTCTATGGTTCCAAAGGACTGTCGTTCTTGTTACTCATATAACTCATCAATATTCTGTTTATGATATGATCTTCTAAATAACGCTCATTTTACCGTCTCTCGATAAAGTTGTATGGGAGCCACTCCTAACTAGGCCCCCGTTAAAATCCAGAAAACCTATTATAGCAAAAAATTGGTCGGGATTAGGTTGACGATTTTCAGAGTGATGGCAGGACCATTCTAACAATTTAACTAAGAACCCTGTTTTATTCCTGCAACATCCTGATAATCAAAAATATTTGAATGATACAGAATTGATGCAGCATTAATTGATTTCAAGCATTTCGAAGTTCATCCATATTGTAGCGAAATCATATGTTCATTTAAGAAGAAAACGAGACTATTTCCGAAGGTGGATGTCGACTGAATCCAGTTTCATCACATCCGAAACACTGTGCTGCCTATATCCAATAGTTGCCAGGCGTTTGGTTCTAAAACCAAAAGTCTAGCTTTGGATTCAGCTTCCTCATCAGATATCATTTGGAAGAGGCCAGTTGCTTAGGCGTTCATGCAAGACGTGTAACTGTTTGGATTTAGTGTCTAATAGGACGCCGAATTGGTGGAGGTTTGGACTTATCCAACGGGCTTTAAGTTGGTGTCAGCTACTGACACTAGGAACCAAACTATCAAACAATTATTTCTATTGTTGTCCGCATTGTGTGGATCTAGATGTTCAAAATTCCTGTGATAGATTTTTAAAGAAACCAATTTCGACATCCAGTAACCTCGCTGTTCTGGAGTGCACATTTATCATATGAAAACCATACTACTGCAAGTATTTATGAAGTTGCTAATAGCAGAACGCTTCATTTACGTAAACAAAATTAAATACGTCAAGAGGTACGAAGAATCCTTAGCTGGTCTAGGTAATTAAATTCGAATAGTAAAGTAGCAGCCCTACTCCATAATTCTTCATTTTTGGCCAAGTCCTTATTCATCCTCAAACAACGCCATGTATCTATGAAGATTTGATTACGACATGTCATTTTTCACAGCAGATTACTAGCAAGCAGTGTAGTATTGAAAATCAATACAATAATCAGGAAATGCCGGATTTTTTAAAGTTGTAAAGCCTCTTAAGAGATTTTTTCCTTCTTTTGAACATGAGCTGTATTACGGAAATGTAGTGTTGATTATCTCCATCTTTTGTACACCAAAACGTAGGCTAGTTGGATAAACTGCTATCGTTTGCAACATTTTTATAAGCCAACTGGTCCGGCAAAGCAAAAGAAAACAGTACAGGGGACGTCACTTTGTGCCAGTATTTTACGTCACATTAATTCTTTTTACTCACATCCGACGAAATTAGTACCGCGTGTAGATTCGCAACCCGAAACCAGATTCGTCTTCCCATCGCTCGGACGCGCGGACAGGCGGTGGTAAGATCCGAAGAAAAGCACGCAACAATTTGCTATTTTATTTCGGTGCTTTCTTCCATTCTTCGAACCTCGATCTTGATTTTGTTTTATCATGCAGTCAGTGTATGTTTTTTTACTTCATCTCTCGTTCTTTCGCTAAAATAGCACTCGCCGAAAATGGCATTAAAAGTAGACAAATCGATCTTATTTTAAGCCAGTCAACAACATGTAGTGAAGCCTTCCTTCCTCGTCCAACCAGAGTCAGCCTCTCGTCGTCGTCATCCTCGTCATCGTCGTCGGATGTACGCTGAATGGATCTGATGCCAGTTGATAGGTTTGCCCCCGAGCGATTGTTGTTGTTGATGCTGCTGCGATGCGCGCCCGGTTTTTAGGATCCCGTTGATGATCTTGGCGCGAAGCGAAGCGCCAACTGGATACTCAGCGGGTATGTATTATGTGAACGTAAGGAAGCCGACCCAATCGATCCATTAGCTTTCTCCTTTTACGGTGCATTGTTTTCCTGTGCGTGGTCGGTCGGTTGCGGTCGGTCCCTACGAAGCTAAAAATAATCCTCCCACTCGATCTATGTAGGTGATCATCATCATCATTGCGAAATTTAGCTTTGGGATTGATGGACAGGCGGACCGAATTCGGGACATTGATAGGTGCCCGCCATCGGCGAAGGTCCCGTTGATTTTTGCGAGTAGAATCCGTGATGGATATGTTTGGGTTACCTACGAAAAGGTCATTGAAACTGATGGACAGAAGTATTTTCGTCCGTTGAATTTAGGTGAAAGGTAATTTGGATTGAAATGGAATTTGGACCTCTTTTGGTTAATCAGAGCCACTCTATTCTCATAGCTGAGCGGTCACGTGAAATAAACAACCAGAAGGGAACAAAAGGAAAGGGAATCGGAGGAAAGAAGCATGACCTGGATTGTCAAGCTTACCTATGGGAGAATACTTAGTTAACAAAATAGGTAGTCAACCCTCCCCAACTTTAGCGAACATTTGTAAACCGCATTTGTGATTCAAATCTGCAATTCTTCGAAGAAACAAAAAAGGTTACTGATATCCACGAAAAACCGCTGGAATTTTATCAAATGAAAGATTCGAATTCGAAGATCCCATCCCATCGTTCGTCGCTGTAAACCAGTACTCACCTACCACACAGACAACGATAGTCACATATGACGACCAGGTAACAACATGTCACTATTGTCGTAGTCAGAGTACTCACCACACACTGCCACTCCTAACGGACGATTCCAGCCCTAACTCCTGCAAGTGTCATCCATAGCATTCTTTCAGAAAGTAACAAACCAGAATACACAACCCTTGGTTCCTCGTAGGATATACACAAAGAAGGAAACAACCGAATATTTCAGCGTACCTACATTGACTCTGCAGTAATAGAGTTGAGCTGACACAAATCCCCCAACCTTCGACAAAACTAGACTGATCTCCTTCTCAGAACCTTCGGATATGACTAATCAACTAACAGTATTCAATTTTTTTTTTTGAAAAATATCCTTTTAATATTTTGTTGTTCCTTTTTCTAATCGATCAAAAACCTGGCTCTCGCTCGAGCTACGCTTGTGAGTGTAAATTGTTATCTTCTTTTTTGTTGTTGTTTGTTTCTACTCTGTTTTCTGCTACTGTTTGTTTGCTCCTACTATGAGATGAGACACACACGCACACTCCTACTTACTCATACGCTCTCTGTCTCTTTTCCGAATGCTTGCTAAACATTCGATAGTAGTAGTATTGGTTTAGAAAATATGATCTTCAGCAGTCACGTCACGTCACATCTGTCTTTCGTGTGTCAATGGGGGAGGGGGGGGGAGAATATAACACTACACGGTGGAATGGGACTGGAGGACTAACTGGGGAAAGGGACCTGGTTGCTGAGGAGCTGTAGGGTCACTCGGCACTTTTGCGCTTTTCAATCGCATTATAATATATATATATATATATCAGGCTCGTGGCCACGTTCGGCACGGCACAAACAGAAAAAAAACGTATCTAAATTCAATATATTTACAACTACAACAGTCAAAAAACGCACTTTTGTTTATTTATTTTTTTAACTTCCTTCTACTAGTAGAGTCAATAACGAACAATTTTTTTTTAGTCGGAGCTAATAATTGTCTGCAATTAATAAGTTATACTTTCTAGCTGAGAGTAAAAATTATAAAAGAAGGACAATAATAAAGTAGAAACAATTAAAAAAAAACGGGGAAAAAAAGTTTTCCAGTAGGACACGGGTGGGTCCTCACGGCGCAGTCGGAAGTAAAATCGTCACTAGCGTGTGTATGTGTGTATACGATCGTATGTGTGTGTGTTTGTGTGAGAGAGTGTAATTGGATTCTATCGAAAAAACGAACGTAATAATAGTACCTAACTGGGGGGAGGGGAAGCGGCAAGGTTCTACGCCGCCGGTCCTAGCCCGGCCCATTTGATAAAGTCCGGCAGCTCCCGGACGGGCAGATCGTTGGACAGGGCTTTCACTCGCAGATTCCGATCGGTCGTCAGCAGGACGACTTCGCGTATTATGTAGCGAATTTCTCCTGTTTGGTGGATTATGAAAATTTGTCACGTTAAACCCTGTTGATAAAAAAACACACTTACCTCGCTTTTCCTCCGCGTGATTGCGGCATAATTTTAAGGCAGTTTCCAGGATGCGATCGTCGTTGGACTTTTGCTCTCCGACGTCATCCTCGGAGGTGAACGTGAACGTGTTGAGTATCGTGCCCTTGCTGGAAACGCATCTGTGTGAGTGGAGGAAAGATTAAAAGTAGAAAAGCTGAAGCATGTTGGCAACACTGTTCCGCTTTGAAGAAAGATGGATTTGTCTAGTATCCACCCAGCCTACTAGCATATGACGACTCAACACTTACTTCAAGGCGGGATTCTTCTTCTTGAAAAAGTGCAAAGCCTGCTTGGAGGCTTCGGCTACTTTTTCGGCATGCTTCGGATCGAATCGTCGATCCAGCGATACGGGGGTAGTTCCGGGACCGGATTTACCGGGTAGCACCGCCGCAACAGTGGAGGTGGTCAGTTTGGACGCGATGATTCCGGTTGCACTGGTGACGCCCGACAGTTTGATGCCCTTGGAGAGACCTTCCAGCTCGTTGATCACTGGTTGGTTGGTTGGAATGAGAATCAAGTGTTAAATCTCTTCTTGTTCCGTTGCTTCGATGAGGATAGAATACTTACCGACAGTAGGAACCATCAGCTGGTAGAGTGGGTGTGCCTCCGAGATGCTTTCGATGTCTCGCAGGTAGTCCACGAAGCAGTTGGTGTCCGGCACCAGGAAGCGCGGCCGGACTTCGATGTTTAGGGCGATCGTACTTTGCGAAAGGATGTCCTGGAAAGGAATCGGAAATTTTGACAATGTAGTGTGATAGTATTCAAATAAGTCTTTTTTATGGAATCTGAATTATGACGGTTTCGACCGAACCTAGAGCGACTCGAATCAAGAAAGCGAAGCCATCATTATTTGAGTTACTAAAATAAATATAAACATTTTTCGCATCAAATAATAGGCGAGATTTCGCCCATTTTTATGGCAATATTTTGATTGCAATTAAGTCGGATTTTTGTGTTCCGATTTTATCTCGTCAGTAACTAGTAGCAACTTGAGGCCAAGTTAGACGATGTATCTAAACTAGTACCCAAATTAGCACTAGTTCGACACGATATCCAAACCAGTCACACGACATACATGTGACGCCAAAAGCAACTGGCAAGTCTCGAGTGATGTCCCGCGAAGTAAAACCATAGGCTCTAGGTTTCTTCCCGAGACATCACACGTTGTTACCTTTAAGGAATGAATATTGAATATTTTGCTGTTGCTCCCTGCGTTGGGTATTTTGATCGAAGGGAACTCGAAAATCATGTCTAATGATGGATCATAGAGTTTTGTACGAGCGAGTGCCGGTGTAAGAACAAAAACTTGGAGGAATATAATGCGCCAATGATGAAATTTGTCGCAGAATGTGAGATGAATTTGTTTTTTCTAGTAGACCGAGAAAGTAAAAGAATTTTCCATTTCCGTAACACGAAACCGAGTGATTGAATGGAAAGCGGGACTGTTTCTTGAGGTCGTTGAGATTTTCGTAGGCGAAAAATATTTCTAGTCATATCTTCTTTCAGAAGGGAAATTAAGCCGCTGGTCCCGGTCCGTGTGTTGCTGGGTCGATATATAGGGTCCATTTGGTGACAGTATTTATATAAGTATATATGAATAAACAAATGATAAGTGAGTCGAAGCAAGAAACTGAGCTCTAGTTAAATACGTTTGTTATTGTCGTTTCGTAACCGACCGAATATTCATGGTGCGAAACACTTACCTACGATGAAATGGAGCTTAGGCTTACGAAAGTGACCTGAGTCCAGTATCATTATATCAGGTACTCAGTACTGATAACATTCAATGAATTAGCCCAGGCGATCACAACATCGCAATCTACAACATAAGGTTATGTATGACAGCGTTAAAACCAATATCACTGTGTATATCAGTTATGAGAAAGTCGAGGTATGGTTACACGATCTGGCACCACGCACTTGTCACATCGACCACTAAAAAAGTGTCATGCAATTTAGAAAAGTAGAATCCGGGGCGGATGATATTGGAACAAACTAATTCCCAGGTATTTTTGTGTTGAGCATGCGGTTGAACCGATTCCTGTCTGATCCAGAAATGCAATACATCAGACGATATCGTTGCACAAATCACTTTTCGCACATAACAAAGAACAAATAACGGCATGTCTTCGACGGCAATTAAATCCAACACACACACACACTACAATGTCTTTACATGATTCACCAAACCTGTGACTACTGTACAGAAAATAACTGCAAAAGCTGCTTCCAGTATCTCAAATTCATCAGCCAGCGCAATCAACTAAATAACATCAACGGCTGTTGTTCACCGGGATGCTGATAACAGTCTACTATCTTTCTCCGGACAAAACCGATCAAGAGGCAGTGTGGCATCCGGCGGGTATCTCAGCCAAGAATTGTTTCACTACGTTCCTGCTCCCATGTCGTGTAAGAGGCGACTAAAAACAGGAGTCCTCGAGCCGAAGGGTTTCTCTATGCCGAGGACTGAGTGACTGCCATGATCGAAATATGCCAGTCGCGCACGGAGTGTCATAGGTATAATTGCCGTGTTAAGCGGATCTCTGACACAGTGGACGTTTGTTTCTTCGCAAATCATGGGATTGAAATGACTGGATTCACAATAGGCGATTATAATCCAACATAGTTAGAGTAGCACAAACTAATCGTCAGCATAAACTTACAGCAACAATGAACCTTTCCCGTCTTTTGCAGGTAGGAAAAGCTTCCATAGCTTTGGTTCAATGTTCTACGTTGGAAAGATACTTAACCCGGTCTTCGTAGCTTTCAGCAAACATGGCATGACAAATCCACGTGAAATGCCTCGTGCGTGTAACCTTGTGGATAGTGCTATTGACACATATCGTCTATCCGAACTCACAACTCGTGATATTTGTGCTGTCACAGCCAGTACGACTATTGATAACATTAATAGGAAATACGTCTATTGTTCGGATATTTGCTGAATCATGAATCATGCACCTACTGATGATTTTAAAAGGGTTGTATCACACTGTGATGCAAATACCGACCACATTATTTGGGATAGTTCAGATATCAATTTGAGAGGTACCGAATTGACGAAATGGATAAGCAGCACAAATTTGCATATACTTAATGTAGGAAATCACCCACCATGTGCACGATCTGGCAGAGAAGAGGTGTTAAATGTAACTCTCTGCTCCGACGGTATTGCGCAACAGCATGTGTGAATACTGACAGTTGCGAGAAGTGTGCTCCTTCTAATTACTTAAAAAAGGAAAAAAAAATTGATCAACATCAAAGAAAAGAAGAACAATCGCAGAGATGCTCTGTTCAATAATGCTTCCGCTCATTGTATAGAGCCTTCAAGTCTTATCAAGTGCATGTGCAAGCAAGGTTGGAGCAAGGCCACTATTCGATAGAATGTTTGAAGAGTTCTGATGTTTTGATGAGGCTAGATTTCCGTAATCCTGGTTCGAAGGCAGTTTGCAGGGAAGTTCTGAGAACCAAGTCGATTACAGAGAAAATACAGCAGTATTTTTGCAGTATCGACGACCGATCATTGGAATTTCTGGTAAAAAAAGGCTTCCAAAAAGTCACAGCGAATGTTTAGAAACCTACATCGATTCAAGCCGAATTTGAATGATAATATTTTTTCGGGTGTGTTGATATATCCGCTCATCGAGAAGCGTCTTTATTCCCTTGGGATTGAAGAAGACATTCGTATTGTCAATGTTCGCTGTGTCGTTATTTTCCTTACCACTTCAGGGAAATGATGGAAAGACAAATTCAGGCAAGGGAAACGTACCATTTCAGCCAGTCGCTACTGATTTCGGCTCCAGTATCTCCAATTCATCAACCAGCGCAATCAACTAAATAATATCTACAACGGTTGTCCTCAGGATAGGCTCAAATTATATTGAGATTATAAGTGTTTTTTAGTGTAAAAATGCCTGGGGAACACGATGGAATTAAATTTTTTTAAATTAAAATATGTTTTGCGAGAAAAATAAACTTTAATTTTTTAACTGGAAAAATCGCATAATTGACAGCACTGTTGCTAAAAACTAATATTTTTTTCCAAACTCCTTCAATAATTTGCGTCAAAAAACAGCTTGCGGTTAGATTTTCGCGTAAATAGAATCGGAGATATAATCGAAAGAAAATCAAGGGTTTTACCAATTTGCCAAATACGGGAGGTGTTCCCCCATGACCCGAGAGGTGGTTCAATTTGAACAAAAAATTTGCATACTGATATATTGACCCCAGACGAACAATTCCTTCGAAATTGGTTCAAATCCGTGAAGGTCGGCATACGTGCCTTGATCACTTCGCGAGTAATGACCCTAATAGAATCGGATTTAAAAGTAAAAAGAGAGACGGGGGTATGGTTATGTATCTTAACAAACAAAAACCGAGAGAGTTCTGTGTCGAACAACCATAATTTTTATTGTTCTATAATTGTTCGTAGGATAAATGATAGTACTAATTTCTATTCGGGTACGCATACAGTTTAAGATATTTAAAGCATGTATGCTTTAAGCATGCATTTAGTGCTATTGTAGAGCAAATATAAGGCTAACATAATGCTGACGTAATTCTGTGGTATTATTAGTTATGGTTCTCCTTTTGAGTAATATATTCAACATTTTATATATACCGATAACGGGCTTTCTTTTTGACAGTTCTACATTGGTGCTCAATAACAGCATTAGTAATGCAGAAAATAGGCTGTCCATTTCTGTACAGTAACAGCACAGTATTTCGTCTTTTCTGACATAATAACAGCATTAAATCAGAATAATGGGCTTAATGGCTTTAAAAACCAGTCCTGTATACTGATTCAAAGCAGATACAAGGCTAAGTAGTAATGCTTATTACTTGGTCAGGTAGGATCTAAAAGTGAAAATACTTTCAAAAATTGTGTAAATCGCAAATAAAACAAATTTGTTTGTAATGATACAGAGTATTTTTAGTGATACTTTTCAGACAAATAGTCGAAATTAAATAGTAATCAAAGAATCTTAGATTTTTTGTGGATTTTCTAAGATAAAAATACTCACATTTTCTAAAAACGTATGAGTTCAGTTATAGTGGTCTGACTTTATGAATATACGAGGGGTTTTTTGATCTAATCAAAAAGATGAAAGAAAGTTGTCATTTTTTATTTAAATTTGCTTTTTTAAAAATGTCTTTTGGAGTGGTTTACCGTAAATGAGCGAGTAACCGGTTATAAAACATTCTACTCTGCATCTTCCACGCAAAGTTTTCCAATATGTGCCGTCTGATATCGGTACTTAGGAATCTGCCCATAGTGTAATTTGTTAAATTTAAGACCCGTGTGTTTTGAGTTGTAAAGTCAGGTAGGAAGGAGTAGGTCTTTCGATCAGCATTCTCACCACAAAACGCCGTTAGAAATACTTGAGAAGATGTTTGTTCAAGTATCAGGTTTAACGGATTCCAGATAACACTCGTAATAAACAAAAGATTCGTCATTCGTACCATCAAACGATATAAAGAAAACGGGTCTTGGGAATTTCGCCCCCAGACTTAGCCATAAACGAGCAGTGCGGAAGCTATCAAATGAGTAAGAGATCGAACTCAGTGAAATTCCGGTAAGTCTGGCGATAAGATGAGCAAAGAACTGAAAATGTCGCAGTCAACGATAAGAAGTATCGTAGAATATGACCTCGGATTGAATGCTTACAAAAAACAACGAGTTTGACGGACAAGCGGTAAATTGTCAGAATCGAAAGATGTCGGAAGTTGCTGCAACGGTACGGTGATTGTGAAATCCATTTAATGTATGTAAAGAACAGCTCATGTTAAAAAGAAGGAAACATTTCACAGAATTTTTAGACTAAACACCACCAAGATTGCAAATGCAATAATAAATAAGCAATATTTAAAGTCAAAAAAGTATTCAATACTAATTAGTTTGATATATTTTTCTATTTTAATTATTTAGTCTGAGACATTCGTCTGAGTAACACATTTGACCGAATAGCTTTCGGACCGAAAGCATTCGGAATAACCCATTCTCCAAGATTTTTTTTTAAACTGGACAATAATGTCATCTTTCTCGCTGCACATTTACTAACGTAATGGAAGAAATAAATCACATAATCTATTATCACAACGTTCCATCGCTTCAAGTCAACTGCTGTCTGACAGCGCTCTCGCTTCGTACGGCAAAAACTAATTCATAGCCAGGGTTACCTTCTTCACAGATTTTTCTGTAATGTCACAGATTTTTTTCACAATTTTTGATCACAGAATTCTTTTTTATGACAGTTTTTTGGCATTTTGTTGAAAATTTCACAGATTTTCACAGATTTTTGGAAATATTGTGATTTATCACAGGTTTTTTTTTGGAAATTTACTACAGATTTTTTTCCTGTTTTAGTCATCACAGATGGTAAAAAGATTTTTTTGATAAAAACACAGATTTCAATGTGGCATCCCTGTTCATAGCCCCTATGTTTGAGTAATCCGGGCAAACGAGTAGATCACAGGTTTACTTGCAAGGGGCCGCCAGTTTCGACGGTGGATCGGAAGCCACCTCGTCCGGCGGATTCTCAGCGGCTCTTGGTCTCTGCTATGCGTCATGTGCTAGAGCAATTTGGAAACCGTTTGTTCAGTACGTGTAAATACATTCAAGAAATCGTGAAATACATTATATATGATTCGAAAGAACAGCTCATGATGCAAACAAGGATAATAAGTAAATAATATTAATTATTAAAATTATTTTTATTTTCAAAGTAGTTAAAGAAATAATTATATACTCAGTTATAGTAATATTAAATTACCCCGTTCGACAAACAGAAACCAACTTGAGTGTGCTATGACAGCATATTACTTTTCGAAAACCAATCCAGACGAACTAGAGACAAACAAAAAAACGCTATTTTTCAATAGTTGTTCTATGGTCATTTACGGTAAATTATGTAAACGGCACATTTCACGTAAGAAGTTCTGCTAACAAAACGTTGTCCTAAAAAGTGACAACTCACAGTCGTAGGGTCTTGACGTGTGGCAATTTTTCATAAGAAAAAGGCGAGTTATATATTTTCGTGATCTGGAGCAGTAATACGTTTGCGTACTACGGATGCGACTTGGTTCGAAAGAATGAAAACTGTAAAAACCTGCCTGGAAACAAGTGCTGCGTCGAAATATTTGATACACACTTCTCGGCACTTAAACCGCATAATATTGCAATTGTGATGCAAAAGTGCTCAAAGAAACCGAAAAAAACCGTAGCCTTTGTATGGTACAACGCCAGCGGTCACCATTCTATAACACATTCAGCCCAATGTCCATTCGGTCCACCGTCCATTCGGCGTAATAACTGGATACCTGTCTAATGTCGCTACCGCTCCTTTGAACTCTAACTGCGAATAACCCGGAAAAACTCAAGCAATCACAGTTTTGTAATAAATTAGAAAGGACAGCTCATGTTTTAAAGAAGGAAAATACACTTTTTTCGAACTCATCAATCACAAGAATCATATGAAGGAAAATGATTACTGTTGTTGTCGAACTCAAACTAATTAATGATATATTAAATTTTATGATACTTGGCCTAATGACCACTTCGACCAAATGACTCATTCGCTCTTATGACCCCTAATGATTGGCCTAATGATGCGATATTAAAATTTTGATACACTTTCCTCTTGCTTCGCCATTTTGAACACAATTGAATTGAAAATGAGACAAATAAAATAGAGGCGATATAAATACACCAAGTTTCGGTAGATAAATTTTTGACCGTTTCACTCTTTGTACCTTGACGAACTCAAACATTGCTACATCCTACACTACATCCGCAGAGAATCCTTAAATTCTTACCATTCAAATCCACACACTCAGTCGACCTTGACCTAACGATCCAATCCGTCAACCGAGCGATCTGCGGAGCAGAATATGATCAAGTGTGTGCACTCATCGTGACGGAAGATGATTTGACAACCACCGGGAACGATCGCTGATTATTAAAGAATTGCCGCTCAAAATTCTTCCGAGTAGTTGAACCTGTCAAGGGGCGAACTGCTCCGGTATTTTTTGTCCAGCGGATGAGAACAGCACATCAGCGGAAGAACAAAATTCTTTAACCGACAAAAAATCCAAGTTCTAAGCTATCATCATCCCCGGAATCTGTGTGGATCCTGCTATTTATTTTTAAGCCCGCATGATCCACCAAAAAGGTGACGTCAGGATTGGTTTTGTTTGCGCAGCAAACCAAGCGTAGACATTACAGTTTAAGCTACTTAATAGCGAGGACCTCGACGGTCGGCTTCGAGGTCGTCTCCCATTGGTGGTGGTCATTGCGCCGCAAACATAAATATTTTCCTATTCAAATTGCATCGCTTAGTTTCGGAAGGTCCGAAACCGAAAAAAAATCGCAAAAACTGCAATCGATGGTGTTTAATTTTCTCACCGATCTTCTAACACCGTTCGCGTTTCTCAAGTGTATGTATGTACAGTCTCAACTCGATGAATGCAAATTTAGTCAACACGCGCGCATCCTCGAAGCCATCGATCGCTCCAACGGACACAGCACACCCCTCAACCACCAGTAGGCTTCAAATTGCCCCGATTATTTTCGTATTGCCGCCAGTAGTGAGCTAATCATCGCGCACTAGCGGTCAGTCGTTGCAGATCATCATCATTCTTGGCGTTCAGCGATCATTTTTTTCTTCTTTCTTGTTGTTGTTGTTTCTACTCGCTACAGGTTTCGCCAGTAATTTGTCTCCCTGCTGGTTGGTTCGGTTGATTACCAACTCCGGGAGCTCCGCGGTGAATCCATCTTGGATTTACGGTCCCCATTCCGGAGCCACCGTCCATACCATGGATGTGATGTGAGGTAGCCACACTCCCAGTAGCAGCAGCAGCAGCAGATGGTTGAAGACCACCGATTAAAAGACCTTTTTTGTCTTCACGACGACGGTGACGGCGACGACGACCGGAGACCATCATCGCATCGCCGTGCCGGAGTCGGTAACGGGATTATCGCGTTTTTTTGCATTTTTTTTCCGCGCCGTTTCGCTGACTTAACTCTCCGCGCGGTCATTTTCAGCCCGATTAACATAATTTCAATTCATTTAATGTGTAACAAGCGACGCCGCAAATACTAAGTAGTGACAAGTTGCGTAGAGAAGGTGGAGAAAGGAGGGGCAGGAAAAGAAATTTGCAACGATTCGAACACCTTGTTGCCCTCCTACTTTCTTCTTCTGTTTCTTGATGCCACCGAAACCGTCATGCAGTTTATGTGTGTAGGGAAGAGAAGTGTATCAGTTGCTGGAGAAATTGCCTTTTTTTAGTGCCTGCTGATGCACATTAAAATTCTACCTGACTGCGCGCTAAATGAGTTATGCTAAAATCAAACCGAGCGAATTCTTTATGTCTCTCTCTCTCTGTCTTACACTAATGGTGGTTTTGTGCAAAAAATCAAACCATGCAGCACACAAGCAATTTCGCAACGAGCAGGATTGACGAAGAAAGGCAATTCGGATTCGGATTCCTTTGGATCGCGAGGGACGTGGTGTGCCTTGCAAAGCGCCTGAATTTAGTGCAATTTTAAGTCACCACAGCACAGGTTTTATGTGGGGACGAGAGGGGGGGGGGGGGTTTTGCATATTTGATTCGCTGGCGACAAGACGGGATATAGTCCATACATTGTTGCTGAACTGAATGTGGTTGCAGCTGGGTTCGTCTTGTGGTGCGATCGAATTCCCGGCGTTCCCGAGTCTGTACTTGACCCAGATCACTGCTTGAAATTGGTGACATCTGGGCGCATACGGTTTTCCGTACAAACAACCGTACAGACACTTGATCAAAACGACGAGGGATTCAGTTATGTCCTGAGTATCAAAATGGCACAAAAACGATAGCATGTTATGATGTCCGTATGAAATCGAATTAATAATTTGATTTCAGTTTATAATAAAATTGCGAAACAAATTAAGAAAGAAAAAAATTCTCTTAAATAGCTTAATCTGTGTGTGTATGCTAAGGTCCTCTGCGGGCTCGACTGTGGGTAGTAATAATAGTAGTAATAACCACCGCGGATCTGAATTGATGGCAACTCAGTTAAAACACATTCAGGCATTTTTTAGCCGCAACCACAAATCCTTCCCCAAATCGAAAGTTTCTATTAACATCAAACACTGGGAATATTAATTTGTTTAATTTTTGCAATGGAAGACCGCCTTAAGGAAACCTTAATAAAACTATTTTCGCTTGTAGTGATTTTTCTGATGCGTACAGTGCCACCTAGAGGTGAAAGGGCAAGCTAGTAGGTTTTCTCCATGTAAATTGACAAAACATCCCATACAAACTTGGCAGCTACACGGAAAAAAATGTCCCCAAAATCGTGATAAAAGGGCCATGAGTTCTGGAACGTAAATCACATTTTTACGTTACGAAAACAGGACCATGAACAAAAATCATGTATTTGAGTTGTTTATTCAAGACTTTAACCTTCAAGGTCATTTGGGTTCGGGTTCAACCTTCACGATCATTCAAGGTTTTATAATTATGTTCAATTTCTTTCAGTTTTTCTGGACGTGATCTAGTTCACAATTTTTTGAACATTATTCATAAAACCAAAGGTTGGCTGATGATTTTACTCATAGATTTATGAACATTAGTTCCCACAAACAAAAGTTTGGATATTTCCTCGTGAATTATTTCACGACACTCTCACGAAACTTGTGAAATAATTCAGGATTCCTAAAATATTAGCCAGTATTCAATATCCATGCTCGTGAAATAGTTTACAAAATCACCGATTAATATTCATGGGTCCGTGAACTGTTTCATGATTCCTAGTACATGATTTATGACCTATCTTGCGTGCTTGTGATATTTAGAAGGCATTCCCAATCACTTTCAATTTTATGTAACATGTTCATGATCTTTTCACGTGAACTATTCCACAAAATTTGGAGTATTACTCGTGGAATCATTTTTTTTTCAGTTTGATGTCTGGACAGAAAACGAAAACTGCGCTGAGCATCAAAAAACCTTATAGGTTTACGAATCGTGTTCGCGATTTTTATGATCCAGATAATTCACGTTACTCCAAGTAAAAAATCCGATGGTAACCAAAAAATTAGATATCATGATAAGGCGAAGTGAAATTACGAATATCACGATAAAACTTCTAATATTATTAACATGAGCCACCACCTCACGTGTCAAATTCGAAAGAAATAATGAACATAGATCGCATTACACGTGATTGAAATATCAAAAATCGTGAATATAATCCTGAAATGATGAGCATGAATCACTCTACTCATGACTTAAATATCACGATGACGTGAATACAAATTACGAAAATCGCGACTAGGATCCTGAATCCATGACCATAACACACGTTATTCTGACAGAAAAATCCAACAGTAAACTCATGACGGAAACGTGATGAAAAATTACGAAAATAGCGAATAAGCTCCTGATATCATAAATAGCGTTCAACTGTTGGCTGTGTATTTCAAAATTAATTACCAGAATCATAATAAAAGCTAAACGCGTCCAGGAAACAACCACAGTAACTCAACCAAACATTCGATTGAAACTCCATGTATATATTCGGAGCGAACATGGGCGTTTATAGGTTCCCGCTTGAGATCGCGTTTATAAGTTTATTAACACTCGGAATACCAAGGGGGTAAAAAGTTACGCGGATTACCAAGAGGTTCTAAAAAAATGGGAACGCTTACTTTGACCGGTCATATCTCAGCCGTTACATAATCGATTTTAAATCTGTCTTCACCAATAGAAAGATATGTCTTTTGTGAATACGTCAAATTAAAAAATAGAAGAATAGAGTTGTCTACCGTAAGTTACAGTAAAAAGAGTATAACAAAGTCAGTGAGAAAAAAAATGGGAACGCTTCTTTGACTTGCCATATCTTAGCTGTTTGCTCACCAATTTTAATTCTTTCTTCACCATTAGATAGGTAAATCTTTTATAAAAACAGTGAACAAAGAATGATGGAAATCAAATTTGTATATCTGAAGTAATTGTAAAAACAGTAATTGAGAGTCAGTACAGAAGAAATGAGTTTTTCTGTTCAAACAATCGTATCACGACCGTTTGTCAACCAATTTCAATTTTCCTTACACCAATGCAATCCTTAGAGCTTCTAGACTTGTAATATATGCAATAAATAGTAGATTTTCAAAAATTACTATACTTTTTCGAGTTTTTAGGAGATAGGATTTTAACAATGTACGTGGCATACGGTTGATTGAAATTCTTTGCGACTTGTTAGTTTTACGGTTTGAAAATTACCTGTTTACTCAATAGTTCTACATATTATACATGGATAATATTATATCAAAATGTTTGCACGAACGTGGAGAAACACATTATTGTATGTAAGTTACTAAAAAATAGAGTGTGTTAGGACGATTCAGTAAATACGAAGAAGTTCAGAATTTTAAAATATTCGTCATATAACTTTAAATTTGAAGCGATGACCTATACATTTTAATACACCAGTCGATTGTAATTGATGGCGGCTACAATTTCTGAAAAAACACATTTTTATATTTTCTCAAAAAATAGCCAAAAGTACGTAGAAGTACAGAAATTTCATTTAGTTGGCAAATAACGTCGAATTTTAAGGGATGATTTATACTTTTTTATACACCAATCGATTGTAATTGATGGTGGCTACAATTTCTGAAAGAACACATTTTTATATTTTCTCAAAAAATAGACAAAATACGTACTTCTACGTATTTTGTCTATTTTTTGAGAAAATATAAAAATGTGTTCTTTCAAAAATTGTAGCCGCCATCAATTACAATCGATTGGTGTATAAAAAAGTATAAATCATCCCTTAGAATTCGACGTTATTTGCCCACTAAATGAAATTTCTGTACTTGTACGTATTTTTGGCTATTTTTTGAGAAAATATAAAAATTTGTTCTTTCAGAAATTGTAGCCCAAATCAATTACAATCGATTGGTGTATAAATTGCATAGGTGATAGCTTTGAATACTTGAAGCTATTTGTCAACTAAATGAAATTACTGTAGTTCTACGTACTTTTGTCTATTTTTAGAGAAAATATAAAAATTGTTCTTCCAGAAATTGTAACCAAAATCAATTATAATCGATTGGTATATAAAAAGGTATGGGCCATCGCTTTGAATTCGACGTTATTTGCCAACTAAATGAAATTTCTGTACTTCTACGTACTTTTGGCTATTTCTTGAGAAAATATAAAAATGTGTTTTTTTAGAAATTGTAGCCGCCATCAATTACAATCGACTGGTGTATTAAAATGTATAGGTCATCGCTTCAAATTTAAAGTTATATGATGAATATTTTAAAATTCTGAACTTCTTCGTATTTACTGAATCGTCCCAACACACTCTATTATTTAGTAACTTACATACAATAATGTGTTTCTCCACGTTCGTGCAAACATTTTGATATAATATTATCCATGTATAATATGTAGAACTATTGAGTAAACAGGTAATTTTCAAACCGTAAAACTAACAAGTCGCAAAGAATTTCAATCAACCGTATGCCACGTACATTGTTAAAATCCTATCTCCTAAAAACTCGAAAAAGTATAGTAATTTTTGAAAATCTACTATTTATTGCATATATTACAAGTCTAGAAGCTCTAAGGATTGCATTGGTGTAAGGAAAATTGAAATTGGTTGACAAACGGTCGTGATACGATTGTTTGAACAGAAAAACTCATTTCTTCTGTACTGACTCTCAATTACTGTTTTTACAATTACTTCAGATATACAAATTTGATTTCCATCATTCTTTGTTCACTGTTTTTATAAAAGATTTACCTATCCAATGGTGAAGAAAGAATTAAAATTGGTGAGCAAACAGCTAAGATATGGCAAGTCAAAGAAGCGTTCCCATTTTTTTTTTCTCACTGACTTTGTTATACTCTTTTTACTGTAACTTACGGTAGACAACTCTATTCTTCTATTTTTTAATTTGACGTATTTACAAAAGACATATCTTTCTATTGGTGAAGACAGATTTAAAATCGATTATGTAACGGCTGAGATATGACCGGCCAAAGTAAGCGTTCCCATTTTTTTTACCCCCTTGGTATTCCGAGTGTTAATGCTAAAATATTCACTTAATCATCGGGGTGTTTTCATGTTTGCGAGACCGTGGCTATGGTGTGCGTGGATGATCGCAAAGGTCTTAAGCATTTATATGTTAACGTGCTGAATGCAAGAAGAGAGTGAGATTCCCCATATAACTAGTGTTCCCGGTCATGTTGCCGTAAGACGCGTTGTTTAGTTTAATTACGAGCGTCATTTTTATTGGTGTAACTGAAGGCATGGACCTATCGTACTCTAGGGCTGAGGGTTCCGGACGTGACTGATTCATGAAACATTCACTTAATTACCGGGATGTTTTAATGTTGGCGAGCTCGCGGGTGTAAGTATGTGTAGATGATTGCAATTGCATGTTCGCGTTTGTGACCAGGTTTGTGTTATTGCGAGGGTCACGAGCGTTTGTACGTTTGGAATGAGAGATTGTGAGTAGACATCCAGGGAATAACCACAGCAATTCAACCAAGCATTCGAATGTAATGTCATACATGTTTCTGGCGTGAACTAGTTTTTCATGAATACTAGGTTTATTATTCATGATTTCAGGAACTTGGTCACGATATTCGTAAACGGCTCATTTCATGAAATTTTAATTTTTTCATGAGTTGATGAATTGATTCATTGCGTGTATTTTCTGCCAAAAATTCAAACCATTCGGACTATGAACCCCTCTCTCTCTGATGTATAAAAGTAGGCAGGTTGCGACAGTTGTGTGCTCGATTGATTCGATGACGAATATAAACGCTGATACTGAATATATTATATGATCCCATAATAGACAATTGTATTGTACTGTATTGTATTTGAAATTTCGCAATCAGTCTGCAGTCATCACGGCAAAACCATTGATGGAACGTGAATCTTTCATCAAAACATTTCCGGACCACACATTCTTTAGTAATTTTTTCGCGAGAAGGCCTGCTTAATTGTATTGGTCCGTGCTCTTTCACCATTTAACCTTTACTCTTCCAAGTGACTTTAGCTAAATAGTCATAATTATCTTTTACCGGGGACCGGAAAGGTACACGTTTGCATATCACTTTCCATTCCCTCCAACCGAAGAGTTACTAGTGACCACCATAGCTAGGAGGCAATACGGGAAGGTCATGGTGGCCAACAACGATGACGATGATGATGATGATTACCATGTTTACGATACTGATGGATTCAGTTCAAAGCGCATTCTGCGTTCCGCGCTCAAAACGACCAATGGCAGTAAACCGACACGGCGGGGTCAATAACCGAAGCCTTGCACACGAAAGCGAAAAACAATCCATATACCGAAACGCTAGACACAGCCATTCGATTTTGTTTTGGCAACTTATTAGCCATTCCACTAACCTATCTCTCGAATCTAGTCTGTAATTTCGCCGAGGAAAAATTTTAATCTGCTCGGGCTCATTCACACCGAAAGGGTGGCATGTTTTTATTCTCGGCTGGATGGAGCTAGGTTGTCATTTCCGGGGCCCTGTCACTGACCACCCTTTCTCTCACCCTGTAAAGAATATCGCTAGGTTAAAATCCGCCGTTTCCTGTCGTCGACACCGACGGACCGACCAAGGTTTCTTTCTATTCGCGAGAGGAAAGAAGAAGTCATCGCCATCAAACAAATTATCATGCCACAATCTGAAAGCTCTAAGCGCCTCGATTGCTTTATGGATGCTGTTGCTGCTGCTGCTGCTGTTGCTGCCGGGGACGCCCTTTGGAAGAGCGACGATCATCGACCCCCGGAGCAAGGGAGATCATTACCACCAGGGTCTCCCTCGTTATCATCATGTGGCAGTATCAATAAAAGTAATTGTGTATTTCCTGTGGCCCGGCGCTGGAAGGAAGGTCTCTCCTGTAGTAATACGTACTAACTAACTGCGTCTAAATTAATTCCATTCGAGCCGAGAGTTCGTTTTCCTCCGTGGTTCCAATCGGGTCGAATAGGGATGGCTTGATCGTTCCCGGATCTTTTTTTTTTCTTTCCTTTTACCAGCGGCCGTTTGTTGGTTGAGTGAGGTTGGCTAGATTGTTGACTCCGGGACTCGAGCACGGGATCGCTCTCGTTCAAATCGGAACGCAGCGGCAAGCAGCAGCAGCACCGCGCGCACAGTGCCGTTTGAAGTGATGAGCATAGTTCTTTATGGCCCATAGTTAGCGTAGTTGTTGTTGCTGCTGCTGCTGGACAGACGGACTAGACCTGGAGGCCATTCGATGTGTTACTTTTGCTCGTGCTGCTATTTGCGCAGTGTTCGAGAGCTGATGGGGGAGAGGAGTTGGGGATGTTAGGGAACCAGGGTTTGCAGATGGTGAATCTTCCCGGTCAGATCGATGGCCGGCCTGCCGCCGTCAGGAGCGCGCAAAGAGGCGAAAAGTGGGTTCAGATCACGATACACGATCGCTTTGAACTCGCTGCCACTGGAGGTGCGTTAGGGTGGTTGTGTGAGTGCTTTCGTATATGCTTTTAGCACAAATGGTCGGTGTTAAGTCAGACCGGACTAAGTCGCAAAACATAAAAAAATGAGATAATGATAACAGTGGATAAATAATTTCTTCAGCTACATTCGACATTTGCCAGATTTGAAATATGTAACCGTAAACAAGAATTATGGTAAAAAATAATTTCCAATTATAACGTAGAGGATGCTGCGATTCAAACTTTAAACCCGTTTTTCTCGAAATCAATATTTTGTCACTTAGTCCGGTCTGACTTAACACCTTTGGTTTGTTCCCAGCGGTTTGTAATTGAATTTTGACAGATCGAAACAATGGGACCGTTTTAAACAGGCATCCTGTAATTGTTCCATCTCGCGAACGGAAGGACGAATACAACAATATTTAAAATCAACAGCCGTTGTGTAAACGTAAAATTTTATTTTTAGCTCCAGCAACCTCGCCCAAAATTCGTAGATCGTTGAAACATTATGTGTGAAATTTCGATCTCTTATTTGCACACTTGTAGCTATTCTCTAGTGCTTATCTGACGCTTAAACATTTTTCCGAAATATTATCCTTTTTTATACGTTCCTGTGATATATTACAGTACAGGGATACTATTTGTGAATTTCAATGGAAATAGAGGCAATAGTTTACAATAGAAGTTTACATCTCATGATTATGAAACCTGATGACTTGACCCCGGAACGGTCCTTCCGGACCAATTTCCGTGGAGCTCTGAGTGAGCGTTTCCAGAACAAATCGTCGTATGGTATCTTGACGATAAAGATAACGAGGGGAGTGACCAGCTGTTTCAAGCGAAAGTGGCGTCTACAACCGAATCCAAATCGCGACGAAAAGCAAAACAAGTCGGCTAGAGCCAGATCGCGGAAGCCGTATGCGAAGATGCTGACGAAGTTTGATTGGTACAAGATGACAAATCCTTCGTCAAGGTAAGCTTTAAACAGCTTTCTGAACAGGAATATTAAACGTCGACTGGAAGAGACAAAGGTGACAAAGATTTTCAAATCGAATTTCGCAAAGAAATATCTCGCGTGACAGGCCATCTGTTCCTGTGGGTTTACATCGCAAGCAAGACCAGCAACCTTCAAATTTATGTGCGGGAGTACCTGGAAAAACGTCTGTTAACTTTCCTCGAGCAATACATCTGTTTTGGCCGGATTGGGAATCTTGCTACTACGAAAAAAAGGCAATGGAGTGGTATGCTGCGAACAACGTCCAGGTGATGCTCAAAGACACGAATTCTCCCAATACGGCAAAGCTCCGCCAAAAGGAAAAATATTGGGCAATCGTCAAGTGGAATCTCAAGAAGATAAGAATCGTCATCAGTTCAAGACAAGCTGGCGTTCTGCAGTGAGGAAAGTGACCAAGGAGTCTGCAAAACTTGATGGAAGGAGTCAAACGAAAGGCATGGCAATTCGCAGTCACTAAAAAGGGGATTTTTTTCTTTATTTTGTGTAAGTTGAACTTGCATAAGAAACAAGATTTGATTTTTTTAATAAAAAGTTTGATCAACTTATACACATTCTTGTTTCATGAATTTTTGATCGCAACACCCTTTAGTTCAAAAGAATACAAAAAACCCAGTATGCAAAAAGTAACCAAAATCAAAACAAAAAAATGGCAAAATGCGGCGAACAAAAGAAAAATATAAACTCATTGGAAAATCCGGAGTTTAAAAAAGAAATGTATGAAAGACATACAATAACTGCATGAGAAGTAAAATTTCACAAAATGTAACAGAAATCAGAAAATTAAAAATATAGGTATTTGCACGAAACAAATAAACAAAATTGGCAAAGCAACAATTAACAAAGTGCAAGATTGGGAAAAATATTACCATAAAGAGAAAATAACATTCAAAAACTATCAGAGATGGTACAAGGGCAACACATAAACAAAAAATCCAAAAATTACAGAAACTAATGCAAAAAGTGGTATAGTTTAGCATTGGTATTAGTGAAAGGAACACGACATAGTGAAAGAAGTGCAAACTATTTAGAAAAAATGCAAAAAATCTAGAAACTTCGAAAGAAAAAAATAATTCAAGGAATAACAAAAAACAATAATCAATAACAAAAAAGCTAAGAAACGAAAACTGAAAAATGACAAACAGCTTACAATGCAACACCCAAAAATTAAAAAAAAAATCTGCTAGAAAGGCCAAAGGTCTAAAATTGTCAATCTACAAGCTAAAGTTTGCAAACGAAATTCTAAATTCAAACTTAAAACTTGAACTTAAAATTAGAAATCAAAAATTAAAAATCGCTAATTGAAAAAAATTAAAAATGATGTTTTCAATATTTATAATTTAAAAAATAAAAATAAACTGAAAATAACAAAAAAAAAGCTGCTAGGAATTCTCAAAAAAGCTCCCTGTCAGAGTCACTCACTACAATTGCAGACGAGACGGGAAATGTCATCCACTAAAACGCTGCTTAAGGCCAATTGCAAGCGGGCCGTAATTCTGATTGTGATATTGAGTGTACGGTTCACGATCGCGTGGGAACGAGCGTTTATTTGCTCGCGCTTGCGAACGTGTTTTTCAAAGTATAGGTGCTAAAACCGTTTTTTTGTGTTGGAGAAATCTTTGCGCTGTAGTTGTGTATAAATGATCGCGATTGTGTATCATCGTATCATGTATCATGTGTATCATCGCGAAGCGCTCGATCGTTTGTATGTTAACTTGTTTCAGCGCGTGGGCGTTTGTATGTCGCATGTAATTTTCAGTGTACGGTTCATATGCTGGCAGATAGTGAGTTCCCTCATATCACTAGCGTTCCCTTCGTTTTGTCTAGCGTATATGAGGGACATTTTTTTAAAAAATGGCCCAATTTAAGGGGGACGTCTGGTGTTGTGGATAAAAAAATTATTTTTTTTATTCGCTTAACTGTTAGTATTGAACCTCTAGAATAGTCTCGTACAATCTCGGTTACCAGCGTGACCTTCTTTCGTTCTAAACAGCTATGCTTTCCCCTTCGTATTTGCTGTCGCACCTGCAGAACAAAATTTTTTTTTCGCACATAATGAATGTATAAATAAACCTTGTCATTACATAAGAGGTCAATTGTAGCCGTGCTTTCAAAAGCGTAAAACAAAATTACTTGTTCACTTAATCACCGGAACGTTGTCATGATTGTGAGATCGTGGGCGTAGGTATGCGCGAATAATCGCGATTGCGACCGGGTTTGTATTATCGTGAAAAGTTCGAGCGTTTGTATGTTATTGTGCGCGTTCTTTTTATTGCGTAGGCGTTTCTATGTCGCGTGTGCTAGCGCACTTCTAATTTCGCGTGTACTAATTTCGTATGCACATTGCTCCGTGTGTTTTTGAGTGACACCGGGATAGAAACCGCAGAAGAAAAACCAACGCATTATACAATAAAGACCTGTTTTTTGTCAGGCCCTTGGTGTAGTTTAGGCTGATAAAATCGGGGCATATTTTTCCTACTTTTTGTAGATCGAAGCTGTTAAAATATTCTTCTTTAGTCTCTAGATATAGTCTAATAACTCTTTTTTTATTATTTAGCATTAATTCCAATGAACAATTAAAAAAACCTGTTTTAATCCACCTAGCGGTGCAATTGTGCCTTTCTCATTTCTCTAAACTATGGCACGGAGGCTTTTTATGTTCAACATAATTGTGGAAATGTCCATTACATTCTTAGTACACTTTGCACTTATACACAATGGCATGCCAGCCACGAACTTGATGAGCTACGTGTCGACGGTGAAACACTTGAAACAAAAAAATATCATACTCCATTAGCCTAATCATCATTAGATCAATGTTATCTGCTTGCTAACTCATTTTGTCATGCGGGGCTGGGTATGTGAAGAGGGCGAAAGTCCCATGAACGAACGACTCCCCAGCTTAAGGGACCACTTCAATGGAAAATAATGTGTTGAAAGTGAAAATATTCCAGGAACACTGTTGGTTACTTTGATTGCGTTGACAAGACAAGTCAAACAAAAATCTAGCGTTTCATTTGAAAAAGTCGTTTTTCACTAACGTTCTCAACATGCTCAACAACAAAATCGGTGTGCAAAAATAAGATTATATCCTATAATTTGAGTACTGCGTAACTGGAACTGGTAAAAACATCTTGTGGCTCATTTATTATGATAGTGTCATTAGTTTTATATTAGATTTTTCGGATTTATACAAGGCAAGGTAACGGTACACAGAATAGATGGTATGACAGGTACACGCAAAGAAACAGCAGAACTCTGCCCTTTTGGATAAGACAATCTTTATTTTATTACTGATCGTAAAATTGGAATCAGTATATATTGACTCGATTGGTACGCACCCCATGTTATTCGAAGATTTGTGCCCAGCCTTGTCCCCTTATAAGATTCCTAATAAGAAGGGAAAGGAGACAAAAGGAAGGGGAATGGAAAATGACAACACAATACAATCAACACAAAACAGTAAACAGCATGAATTCTTCATTCCCGGAGGAATAATTAACCCTACTGACAAAGCCTATAGCTCTTTGCCACACTGGGTTAGGAACTATAGCATATCCTTACTAGCTTCCTGTACAAAAGTTTGTGTATGTATATAGAACCAAAAATCCGATTACGTAATTGCGTTATTGTAGAGCAATTACATATCAAAAGATTTGAAGTTCCGTAATCGAATTCACTGTCACACAAATAATACTCAGCACGCTGAGTAGGAAACTTGTGATATTTGAGTTTACAATGTCCAGTCAGTGCTTTGACTAGAATATTACAACCGACAGCAAAGTTTTTTTTGAAGAAGAGGAAATATCTAAAAAATAAAAGGTCTGGTGAATTTAGTGCGTCGATAAGGATTTTTTGTAGAATTTGCCATCGAGTGTACAGTAAAAATATTCTGATGAAACACTCTTTGCTGTAGAGAGGAGGTAAGTTTTATACAGCCTCTGTTGTATTCAAATTATCATTTGGCTACCTAATTTTTATAAACGTTTTTTCACCGTCATATATCTAGTAATTTAAAAAAATTGTAACCATTTATTGTTATAAAAGATATTTGTAAAACTATTCAACTAGCAATCTAGTTGAAAAATGGCTTATGATCAGATGTGATTTCGTTTCTTTTGTAACGCAATGCTTATCTCTACGTTCTACTCATTTGATACCTTATAAACTGATATCATTTTATTGTCAAACATGTTATCGCAATATTTTCAACTTCTTCTAGCGAGGGTAGATTCATAAACTGTTTTTCATCAACAATCCTTTTTCTGTGTTTTCATTCTCTATTTGATTGCCCATTCTATGACAACCGCTGGCAGTTGTCTTTGTTTAATTTGATAACAGATTTCTCATCCTGATCCTATCTGATCCCACAGAACTTTTCTTGTTTGTGCTGAAAATAGTCCCGTAAAATTTTTGCAAATCTTTCCAGCAAAAGCTTACCTCGTACTTCGAAATTTTTTTTCTCGACGTACCCCTTCTTACATCGATAAAATTTTATACCGGCTTTCACTTGAATGTGTAAGTTGCCTGTGTAGCCGCTGCAAGCATTCGACTCACAGTCTGGATTTTCTCGTTTGTCGCTATTGGTCATTCAACGTTGATCCAGCCGTTCCACAGATGCCCTTTTGTATTTTTAACACTTTGTGACTGTAGTAGACCGCCTCGTGAACCTGATACCTTGCTGTGTTTAGTTTATCTCTTATTAGTAGCTCAATTATTCGTTCGTTGAGCTTTTCAACATATTCTTTAGCAGCATCCTGATTCAACAGTCACTGTTTGACCAAGCATGTAAATAGTTCTCTCCCAGCACATCATGGTTAGAATCGACGATTTTTGGAAGATACTAACATCAACGACATCAACGACATAACCATTTGTCAAAACCTGGTTGTTTTGAAAACACGTTTCACCATTTGGATGTCTACAAATGCGTTTCCGAATATTTTGTTGTACTAAGTATTACACATAGCCATTTTTCTGCCTGCTGCAATATTGACGTTTACGCTGTCGTCGATGGTTCTGGGGAGACTCTCATCACCAATAACTAGGCGAAAAAATTCTTCCCTACCGACCTTTGCATTTTCCACCCCGCTGATTAGCTTCACACCATGTTTTATGTACTCTTCGTACATCATGTCTACACGTTTGTTGAACTCCCTTTCATATCATCGGGTTTGTCGTTCGTTGGCGTATATACGTTGGTAGTTGAATAACTTGCTTTTTCTCTTCAATAAGTAACATAACTCTTCATCACACTTCTACCGAAGACTGTAATATATTTTTCACATACCATCGCCGGATGCGATCATTATTACCTTACGACGGTTGCAATCAGTTATTAGACTGAATGTAAAAAAATATTCTATTACAAATTCAGGCACTCCAAAAGACGATTGGCTACATTGCAAATGTTCTTTAGAGACAAATGATGTCTGCCTCATGCATAAGTTTCGATTATATACTACTTTTGGTATCTTTATTCACCATTGAATATAGAGTTTTACTAGAACCAGAAATACCGGCAAATGCATTTGTTCATGTTTTGCCGCATCGGTTCCATAAATTTGATATAATCCCTTTTCAATTAGCTCACTAGATAAACCGTTTGACAGCGATGAAAGTGTGTCAACAAATAAGTGAAACTATGGGTAGATGGCCATGGGATATAATTTTTATGAAACGTGTTTTCACACTGTAACAAACGAACAACCATGAATGGTCAAATATGTCAGCATGTTTCATTCATTAGTTGAACGCAAATCGAAAAAATACGCTTCAAAATTGTTTTTTCATGACAAAATGTACTGTCGATGCATTGGTCCATGTATAAAGTTAATAATGTTTCGAAATTTATGTCTCAAAGGATTCAATATTGAGTTCTGACCACATTACAACAAAATGCACACAGTGCGCGCTAACTTTGACAAATTCCATAGTGTTGCCGATATGAATGTAAACAAAAGGTTACTTTCATAGAACTTTCGGACAGGAAATTCCGATTCAAGGGCCTTTTTGATGGATTCTGCTGACTTGAAGAGCTTTCATTGGGTGTCACAAAGGGATCAAGGTGAGTTGAGTACTATTTATTTGGTAGAGGCTTAGATAAACTGCCCAGAAAATTGCGGCGTCATGTAATAATATGGCATTGCAATCTATACTAGGCCTTTAGTTTTCTGGACAGGATATCTGCTAATAATGAATTAATTAATTTTGTATTCATTTTAAAATATTTTCTATGCTCTATTTTAGGTATTGAAGTGATTTGAATGCCGTCAGCGCCGTATATACGGTGAAAAAAATCGTTATATGCAGTAAGTAAATATTCACAGTTTATTTTGAAGTGGTCCGTTAAATTGGTATGCTTTGTGATACAGTGGTGGTTTAAAGATGATGGGGTTGAAAGGGAGGGGTATGAGGGCTGGATGGGGTGGTGGTCTGAGGGGTGATTTAAGGAGATTTTTAAAGGAGGGGCGCGAACAGTAGAGGGGGGGGGTGTAATCCCTCTCCGTAAACCATCAACTACGCCCCTGTTAAAATCCAGAAACCCTAAACGAGTCGAAAAAAAATTTAGGTTGACATTTTTCAGAGTGATTGCATAACCTTTCTATATGAGAAAGGCAAAAATGTGCCAAAATCCAAAAAAGTGAATCGTAGTCAAATTTTTTTTTCGAGTTTGCATCAAATCTCGACGTTTCATGCACCTTGAACACATTTAGCATCAAAAATAAAAATTCTATTTTTAATTTTTCCTATAGTTTATATGAGAAATTTCTGTGTGGCCGCACTCTGAAACCCGTAATTCCGGAACCAGAATTCCGATCGATCCAAAATTCAATAGCAGCCGATGGGAAGGTTGCACCTTTCATTTGAGACTAAGTTTGGGCAAATCGGTCCAGCCATCTCTGAGAAAAATGAGTGACATTATTTGACACATACGCACATACATACACACACACACACATACACACACATACACACACATACATACATACACACACACATACAGACTTTTTCCGATCTCGACGAACTGAGTCGAATGGGATATGACACTCGGCCCTCCGGGCCGGGATTAGGTTGACGTTTTTCAGAGTGATTGCATAACCTTTCTATATGAGAAAGGCAAAAATGATTTTCTGATTTTTGCTTTCATAAGCTAAGAAAAATTAATTAAGCAAATTTGGCTTTATTCGTCTGCTAGAGCCCATCAAAAATATTTTCATATGAGACTGACAAAATCGGGTCTTCACTGTATAAACATTTATTCAGTAAAGGTTAGATGGACGTACAACGACGCAAAAACACAATTGAAATGAAAGGCGAGAAGGGCCAAAACAGCTCGGAGCTCTATGAAAACTTGGGAAAATATTCTCAAGGAGTTTAGATTAGACTAGAGATAGAGCAAAAAAGTTGTTTTCGATTTTTTTTAATAAAAAATGTTATTGTCAATCCCTTAAATCAAACAACTGAAATCAGAAACGTAAGCTCCGCAAGCTCCGATTTATGGCAACACTTGGCAAACAGAGGTCAAATGCATCCCACTTCGATAATTGTCGAATCTATTATTTTGGGATGAGCTTGCGTTCTGTTGGCTATTTAAAGGGGTCTCCTCAGCTTGAAAAAAAGATTTTCCTCTGCTAGAATTATTATGAGAATATTCTTTCAAAGTTTCAAGGTATTAACATCTCATACTTGTATCTTTTCCTTAATTTGATTCTTTTCATTCTAAACACAGCTAATTTTATGAGAACCATGTTTTTCAAAACTCCATGCACGATAGCGTAGCATAGCATATGCGATTGCACAAATCGTGGGTGGCTGTACAATGATAAGCTAATATTGTTACGAGAAAATACTATAGGATGACGCAAGAGAAAAGAAAAGAACGTTTGGGATTAACGCTTTTTCTTTGTTGCGGAACAAGGCATTACAGTGTACACCTGGCCACGTCCTTACAATCGCTGGGGAAGGGAAGGAATGTTAGTTCAGCATCTACTAGCGAAAGAGCACACTACCTTCATAGAGTTTCAGGAATAGGAGTTTTTTTTTTCAAAACTCCGTGCACGATTACAAAAATCTAAAAAAATCTAACAGTGTTTTTGGAGAATTTGATTGTGTACAGATTGAACTAAAAATGTATTCAAAATTCTTATTTCACAATGTTATTATGACACTTGCTGTTGAAAAAAGGCCAAAAAATCAAGCACTTTATTTAAAAAAAAACCGATTTAATCCACCTAGCAGTGAGATGAGACATTTCTTACACATATCACTGTTGGATCATTCATTAGTTTGCAGAACTCATGCGAAGTAGTAAATCAAAATTATCAAATACACGAATCAAATTATATTAGCTTAATTAATGAAAATTTAGACTATATTTAGAAATAAGTATAAGATCAATAGAATGAATTGACTCAAACTAACAAATTGAATGAAATAAATAAATGGAATGACTGAACCTGAAATGAATAAAATTAAAGATATGAACAAAATGAATTAAATGAATCAAATTAATCAAATTAATCAAATTAATCATGTGAAGCAAATGAATCAAAAGAATTAAATGAATCAATTTAATTTAAGGGTTCAAATGAACAAAATGAATGGAATGAACTAAGAACCTAAAATGAATAAAGAATAAATTAAATAAATAAATGAAACAAACGAACCAAATAAATAAAATGAAGTGAATTGACAAAATGAATAAAAAAGAAGAAAATGCATTGATTGAAATGATAAATTAATCGATGTTGTAAGGTTATAAATTAATAGAAAAAATAAATTGTGTCAGAAGCATTATTTGGATGAAATGAATAAAACTGAAAAAATAGTCAGGTTAATAAAATGTTCTTCATTTTAAACAAAATGTATGAAATGAATGAAAACAGGGAATAAAATAAGTGAAATGAATGATATGACTAAAATGCACGAAATGAATAAACTGATCAGAGTGAATCCAAATGATAAAACGAATAAAGTATATTAAGTGAACGCTGATTAACAAAATTAATAAAAAGATGCTGAATGAAACAATTAATTAAAATGCAATGATCATTTAAAGTTAAAGTTAAAAAACATTTTTGAATAAAATAAGAAAATAGATAATCCAGATTGTACGAATTTGAGAACCATTACATCAGAAAGTTATGAAATGATTTTGAAAATTGTATCTTCCGAGGAAAGGCTAATTAATATACGATGGGATTTCTAGGGCTTCTATCTTTTTTGTTTTAGTCTTTTCGTTTTTACGCTTCTTTACTTGACGGCGTCGTTTTAAGATTATTTAGTGTTTCAACATTATTGATAGACCTTAATTAGTTATCAGGAACCTGGAACGTTCAATTTGCTTTGGAAATCAAAGTTTACTTTTTGGTCATATATTCCCGAAAAATATTGTGCAGAATAGAATTTGCTGGTCCAGTAATTTAACGCGCAGTTGAATATAGTAAAGTGAGACAAGGTCACATGACACATTCTTTCGTGACGTTTACAACGATTTGACGAATCATCATTCGACAAATATGTCATAACTTTATCAAATTAACGCCTACATCAAAACTTATTACAGATTCGGAAAGTAGACAAAATCTCACGAAAGCCCTTTGAACAGAGAGCAAAAGATGGAGAATGCGATTTGTAAAAGAGACAAGTAGATATTTCAAAGTTTTCATTTGAATTAAAATAAATAGTGTGAAGTGTCTAGGCTATGTCGATAGCATAAAAGGCGTGCATTCAGTTGATTATAATGCAGTCTCTTTCCAGTCATCCTTATAGCTTGCATATTATTTCGTTCGGAATTCTCGTTCAGGAAATATGGATAAATAAGCCCTGTACAATCCAATACTGTGAAAAAGAAATGGTTCAAACTGTCAGGATGGCAAAAATGTAGTCAGATCAACTATCTGTCCAATGCATAAACTCTGATTGCAATCCTCGCTAATTTACTTGTACAATATGGAAAACTCGAACGAAACGTGTGCTGAATTATCCAATGCCTCACTACTAATTGTGACTTCCATTGAAACTTCAATTGAAGTGTACTCAGTATAGAGCAGATATGGACGAGGATAAGTTAGAAGACACCTTGTACTTGCATCCCCCATTGAGAGTGGGGACTTTAGGAGACTTCTTTTCCCGGATCTAATTCGTGGATATTTTTGGGCTTTGATCCGTTATTTTTCATGAAAGCTCATACCAATATAAAGTATGTGCATTTTCAATAATATCATCACAAAAAGGTGTTCTCAGTTTTCACATGACATATTTGAGCATATGTTTTATTCAAAATTCAATAGAGATACGAAGAGTTGAAATATCGCACGTGGAATGTCCCACCTCCCAGTTAAGCCACATATTTTTCTGAGATAGCCATGAATTTCCTTTATTATAGTGTTTATACAAGCTTTGAATGAAACAGAAATAAATTTGAGTTGATGTAGTTTTCGATGGTTACCTGTCTACCCATAGTGCAACGTTTCGAAATACCAATTCCACCTTGAAAATAGTCATAGTTTTCCCATAAGGCAAATATTTTGCAAATTTTCTCGGACTACAAATATTTTATTTGACATGTAGGATGTATTATTAAACTTGTTTCCGCGAGTCTCTTGTACACTAAAATGCAAAGAAAATAATAGGGTAACAGACAAAAAATAGTTTTGTTTTCTCAAACCTTCAGAATTACATCGCACACATGAAATTAGCTTGAATATTAATAAAGATTAGCAGAGAATCTTATCACACAACTTAGAAATGGATAGAGAAAAAGCATGATAGATGTGAGTCGTGACAGTTGTTACCAACATGAAGAAAGAGAGAGAGAGAGTGAAAGAGAGAGTGAGATAGATATGGGGAGGGCATGTGAGGCCATGCCAGACCTTATTTTTATAGGTATATTATGCGATATATTGATTCCTTACATCCTTATTATAAATAATGTAAGTAGTAATTTTTGCGCCATAACCAATATAATCTAAATTTTGCAAAGAGCTAAATTTTTGCTAGAGTTTTGGGATTCAAAAATACAGTTTCTTTCGGTGATGCCACGAGTATAATTGTATGAGAAGTCTTATCTCACTACTAGGTGAATTATTTGATGATCTGTATAGTTATATACCATCCAATATTTACTTCACGATTGAACGCAACGCCTAATCCAAGGGATAAATACATGAACTCTAGAAAAAAAATCACTATGAACGCATTATTTTGTTTTTGTAGTGAACTTACATATTGATTTTTGAGAAATAGTTCAATTATTATATAGGTAATTCACAAAATGTTTTCAAAATCGAATTCCTTGAATCACGTAGATGTGTTTTCATACCCTGATATTCAAAATCGGTTTAGTTTTGCCCCTAAAACACCAGTAAAGCAATACTCTATATGAAACGGTCTCCTTTTTAATTAGTGAAAATTGGTGAGCGAGGAATACAAATACAAAATGTTTAATATCTCCGTCGCTAGTGAGCGGATTTTGACAAAATATAGCTTGATAGAAAGGTATTTTTACAAGGTTTCCTAATTATGTGCAGTTTGTTGGACAACGTTGCTTTGTTTGAAAGTTATTTACTAAAAACCTGCAATGTTTTGACAAAATGACCTATATCTCAGAAAGTAAACAACATATCGAAAAACAAAAATAATAGTGTCAAATGGCAACGTTAGGCCTTTCATTTGAAACTAGTTTCATTAAGATCGGTTCAGCCATTGCTGAGATAATTACATGACATTTTGTTCATACATACATACACACATACACACACACACACATACAGACATTGTCTCAAGTTGTCGAGCTGAGTCGATTGGTATATGAAACTCGGCCCTCCGGGCCTCGGAAAAAGTTTTCAAAGTTTGAGCGAATCCTATACATTTCTTTTGTAAGAAATGTAAAAACTAAAATGTCTAAAAAAAATCAGCTTGCAAACACCATAATAGTCTATCCTATGCTGAAAAGCCTTCCGAATAAGATAAAAATACGGGCTGAATCTTTCACTGAGTTTGAGTTTTTTTTAATTCGTTTATTTGACACGGCTCATAGCGGTAGCTTAACGGAGCCGTGGATCTTTTATATGTTTACAATACATGTAAAAATGAAAATGGAAGCAAGAATTATTGTAGTACTATTGGATCTCGTGCGCGCAACTTTTTATTGCGAGCGGAGACCTTCTTTCGCAAGGTCTGTTGCCAAACAGCGTCAGGGGGGTCATTTAATTCTCTCTTGTTCCTCACGTCCCGGTCGAAGCTGGCTTGGTGTCCGGGATCAGATGTTCTCCCCTGCTTCTTACCCTTATTGTTGATCAGTGTAAATCCGTCGTCATTGTTACTACATTCGTTGCCGATGTTGCTTACAGTTGCTTTTGGGGTGCTGGATGATTCTTTTGCGGTTGTCATTATGGTCTGAACAGCTGCCACAAATTTGGCCACCGTTTGTGGTTCAGGCATTGGTATTGAAAACTCTGTTTTAGGTTGGTTTGCCGTTGATGAGTTGGCAATCGGTTGAGATGCATTTTCCTCTGCATCTTCCGCGCAGGGTTGTCCATGTCTGTCTGATTACAATACTTGCACGTAGAAGTTTGCCCCTCATGGGTGCATAGCGTAGTTTGCGTAATTGTAGTTCCGTGAGTATTGAGTTTTATTGCCAAGTAAGAGGGTATAGGCCTTTCAACCCGAATCCTCACTACAAAAACGCCGTTAGGAGTACCCGGGAAGAAGTTTCTCCTAGTATCAGGTGTAACGGATTCTACTTCTCCGTATTGCGACATGCATTTTGCAATTGGCTCAGGAGGGGTACGAGGTGATAGGTCATATAATCTTTCATCTATATAATCATTTTCAATATATACGGGAATCTTAATTCCAACGTTGTCACTTTCAACCACGTGTTTCAAGTTGTTCTTCAAAACGAAACATTCAGCTTGTGCTAACGTGTTGAATGATATTAACACTGCACTGCGAAGATGATGATACTGAAGGTACAACACTTCCGTAAGTCTAAGTTGCATTTTTACCTTCAGAAGGTATTCCACTTCACTAAAACTCGATCGTTTTAAACAAAATTTAAAGTCAACGACCGCAGCGTTGGGTCGGAGTAGAGCTTTTTCGTCAACTTTACTCATGATGACAAGAATAATCCGATGTTTCCTTTGTTATCGAGACAATGCACACTAGATCGAGATGCCTGTTGTTCACTTGGCTTGATTGTACGTCTGACTGCGGCAGAAGTAGAAAGTAGACTGGCTGGGTTTGAGTTGTCCGCGGCGGGCTGCTGCGTGAAATTGTTCATAAATCCGGCATTTTTATTTATTTTGACATTCAAAAAAGTTGAGTCTATTTTTGTTTAAAAATACGTTAAAGATAATTTGTTTCTTTTGACTGTTTTCATGTTTAAAAAAAATCCCAAGAAACCATCTTTTTTACGAGCTACTGATGAGAAGCTCGCCTTAAGCGACATTGTGGACATTCGAAGCCCTTTCAAAAGGTGATAATGTCTATATCTTCAATACTTGTAAAGCTATTGCTTTAAAAGCTTCTAATGACCCCTCAAGAGCACAGGCGGTGGCACCAGGGGAAACGTGCCCTTTCCCCTTTTCAAGTCTTTCAGTAGATAAGTGTGTCTTTTCATGAATAGGTACTTGTTCTTGAATCAATATCATTGATGAATAAAGCAAATATAATGGTCCTTAGGGGCTTCCTTGAGGGGCATATTTAAAAATTTCTGTGTGTGATATGTCAACTTCTTTGCCGTTTGTCAGGAAATATGCTTCCAAAATTTTAAATTCCACCTTTCAAATCAAGTATCAGATAAATTTTGCAAAGAAGTCGTACCCTAAAAATTAAAGGACGATTAGTCAAACTGATCCGGGAAAGAAAACCAACAATCCTTTGGAGTTACATATTAACACTCGCCGGTAACAGGAATTTGATCGCAGAATCTCCGTCTGCGATCTGCTGATAAAATGATTGTAAACGCAAAAAACGCTTCACGTTCGATTACCGTCTACCTTTTCCATCGAAAAAGGCAATCCACGAGAACTGATAACAACAAAAACCGAACCACCATCATAAACCAACGAACGGATTGACCCCCAGAGTTCAAGTGATTCCAAGCTGTGGTCCAACCGCAAGACTCGATCGATCGATCGAACGATGTCTATGACCACTAGTACACTGTACAGTACTAAGACCTCACCAAGGACCACCCTAGAGACCCCGGGGTTGTTTTCTTATACGCCCAACCCATCCAGGCCGGGAATCATCCCATCGGGAGAGGAGAAGGAACGGTTTTCACATATGCTGAAAAGGTCGAGGCAAACATAACATTGCGCCCAGAAGAAACATCGAACATCGGCCTCATCCTCTCCTCACTCACATGATGATGTCAAGTGATGGGAGCCGACCGGCCAGCCAACCAGCCAGTCAGCCAGCAGCGAACGGAAGAATCATCTTCTTTCCTCCCGGCCGGGAGACGCGGACGAGCCCTCCGGAGTAGCATGGTATGAAGTGCGGTGGAGGGGGGAAGGTAACTCGCTAAAAGGTGGTACACACAGAGTACGGTGATCAGAGAGTCCCCTAGGGGGTGGGGGAACATGTGAAGAAGGGCAGCAACAAAATAACACACGGAGGGAGAGAGCGCAAAAAAAAAAGGCACACCACAGAACCTCTGGCGAGGGAACTTCTTGCGAATCTTCTTCGGTTTTGCGCTGCGCCGCCCGATGGGATGGTTGCTGCGCGGTCTGGGTTATTGAACTATTTATTAGTGATTTTGTTTGCTCGGAGGAAAATATCTTTTTTTATTATTTTATTTTTCAAACCATTCGTTTTACGCTCGTTTTTTTTTTCGTTTGTGGGATCTTTCTCGTTCTGGGTTTGGGTCTGCTGGGTCTTTTGTACTAAATAGCCTTGTGGTCCGGCGCGAATCTGGCCGATGGTCGGTCGGTCGTTCGGCTGGTCGGTCAGGGAACTGGTACCGGTGGTAGGAGTTCCAAAGCAATAACACTTTGAAGTTCTTTTGTTGTTGACTCGTTTTGTACTTTATTTTCATTTTTCGGGAATTGAAGGCATGAAAGTTGGTAGAAGAAGAAGAAATGAGCAGGTCGCTGATAGCAACAATTTATGCGCCAATTTGAGGCGAGCTGACGATAAGTGGGTAAATAAACACGAGGTGCTGAATAGGTTATAGAACTATCCTTCTGGAGATTCGTTCGTGTACTCGGATCGATAAAATAGAGATATATCTGTCAGTTTGAGTAATCGTCGAGTGGGCCTTTGTTTTGCTTAATTCAAACTCGCGTGTACTTGAGGTATGAAACTTTGCGATTTTCTGGCCTTCTTTGATGATTTTTTTTGTGAGCCCACCGGAAAAGAGGAGTGCCTCATGAATAAACTATATCAGAGCTGCACGGGAGGTTAGGTTTTGGGTGGTACGGTAATATTATGCTGATTCCGTTTTTTGTCCGTGTCGCTCTAGGTTCTCCAATGTTGGCAAAATGCATATAAAAATGACAGTTTCGTGCTACCCTAGAGCGACACGGACCAAAAAACGAAATCAACATCAGATCGACCGTGTCTCCGAAACTTTCAAATCCCGTTTCCAGAAGTATTTTTCAAATTATTAATTCGACGTGCTGTTCAAAAAGACTGTTTGTTCCACAGCAGTACCAGAAGCTACCCAATGTTTACACTTTGAAAAAGTCAGTATAAATGTTTCATAATTGTTTAAATTGATGTAAGAGAAATAGATAAAAAAAAAACTGTGTGGAAGAGCACAAGATTTTGAGTTTAACTCTCCAGAAATTGAAATTTTCAAGGATTTATGGCATGTGAATTTAGAATTATATTTGCTTTATATTCTCCTAAATAATTGCTCTAGTGATTCGCTACCTTGGAATTTGCTTGACTTTTCCGTGTTAATAAAGAGCTGAATTAGAGCTTTGGGATACTTATTTAGTAAGTTCATTGAATGAATTTAAGTTTTATATCAAGAAATATCGTATTTTGTATTTGGAACATGGATCAGTTTTTTTCTGTTTTCACTGGAATCACTAAGTTGAATTGTTAGATAATTTCAGAAAATCACGTCTTCATTAGATTTGCTTATTATTCTTTGCATACAAAAGAACGAACGCCAACTCTTTTTTTATACTTGGCAGGCGAACGTATGTTAACTCACGCTACAAGAATTGAGTTATGTTGTATAAAATCGATAGCTGATATAAGCCAGAAAATATAAAGGTTCCACTTTTGTGAAGTTATTGGCTGTAGGCCTAAACAATGCGCTCGATGTCTTGGCAAACCTTGCCATACACGAATAGTTTAGGGGAACCCAAGGCTACAGAGGAATTCCACGAAGATCCGTCCGTAAATCTTTAAAATCGTGACCGACCAGTTTAGATTCCAATGAAACATTACACATTTCACCGGCATGGAAGACTAAATATTTTCCACTACCAGTAAGATTCTTTTGACTGAAGAGCAATTTTTTAAAAGGGCGTAGACATTTCTACATGCAAGAATTTCAATTTTTTGCCTTTCTCATATAGAAAGGTTATGCAATCACTCTGAAAAACGTCAACCTAATCCCGGCCCGGAGGGCTGAGTGTCATATCCCATTCGACTCAGTTCGTCGAGATCGGAAAAAGTCTGTATGTGTGTGTATGTATGTGCGTATCTGTCAAATAATGTCACTCATTTTTCTCATTTTTCTTTGCCCAAACTTAGTCTCAAATGAAAGGTGCAAACTTCCCATCGGCTGCTATTAAATTTTGGATCGATCGGAATTCTGGTTCCGGAATTACGGGTTTAAGAGTGCGGCCACACAAAAATTTCTCATATAAACTATAGGAGAAATTAAAAATAGAATTTTTATTTTTGATGCTAAATGTTTTCAAGGTGCATGAAACGTCGAGATTTGATGCAAACTCGAAAAAAAATTTGACGACTTTTTGGATTTTGGCACATTTTTGCCTTTCTCATATAGAAAGGTTATGCAATCACTCTGAAAAACGTCAACCTAATCCCGGCCAATTTTTTTTTTGACTCGCATAAGGTTTCTGGATTTTAACAGGGGCGTGGTTGATGGTTTAAGGAGAGGGGTTACACCCCCCTCTACCGTTCACTACCCTCCCTTAAAAATCTCCTTAAATCACCCCTCAGCCCTCATACCCCTCCCTTTCAACCCCATCATCTTTAAACCACCACTGTATCACAAAGCATACCAATTTAAGCTGGGGAGTCGTTCGTTCATGGGACTTTCGCCCTCCTCACATACCCACCCCCGCATGACAAAATGAGTTAGCAAGCAGATAACATTGATCTAATGCTGATTAGGCTAATGAAGTACGATATTTTTTTGTTTCAAGTGTTTCACCGTCGACACGTAGCTCATCAAGTTCGTGACTGGCAAGCCATTGTGTATAAGTTCAAAGTGTACTAGGAATGTAATGGACATTTCCACGATTATGTTGAACATAAAAAGCCTCCGTGCCATAGTTTAGAGAAATGAGAAAGGCACAATTGCACCGCTAGGTGGATTAAAACAGGTTTTGCCTTTCTCATATAAAGAAAGGCTATGCAATCACTGTAAAAATCGACTTTTTAACCGAGGCCCGGAGGGCCGAGTGTCATACACCATTCGATTCAGTTCGTCGAGATCGGCAAATGTCTGTGTGTGTGTATGTATGTGTGTGTGTGTCATTTAAACTCACACAATTTTCTCAGAGATGGCTGAACCGATTTTCGCAAACTTAGTTTCATCTGAAAGGTATAACGCTCCCATAAGCTGCTATTGAATTTTTAGTTGATCCGATTTCCGGTTCCGGAGTTACGGGTTGAAGAGTGCGGTCACACAGCAAATTCCCATATAAACTGGTACCACCATGATGTTCAAATGATGTAAAACATATTAAAATTGATGTAACATTACTCTAGTTTGCGGGTCTGGATCGCTAATGATCAATTAAAGCAGCTTTGACCACATTGGCCACCTATGACGGTTCATGACGCCCCCGGGGAACTCGCCAAGTTCCTAAGCTAATATCACACCCATTCCCCAACGAATTCTCTACCGATTTTTACAAACTTGATTTCAAATGAAAGATACAGTAATGCCATTGACTGCTGCTGAATTTCATTCGGTTCTGACTCTTGCTTCCGGAGTTACAGCGGTGTTAGTAAGGATACACTGGAATTTCCCATATAAATCGGTACAATCGTAATACCTCAGAGGCTAAAAACTATTGAAATGGTCACCAAATAACTTCTAATCGCAGATCTAGATCACTGATTGCCAATCAAACATTCTTTGAATATATTGTCCACTGCCGACGATTCCGGAAGTCCGGAATTCCGGGCATATTCCACAATTAAAGTCAAATCGGTTCTTCGGCAATGACTGAACCGATTTTCTCAAACCAAGTCTCAAATGGAAGGCAAAATATGCAGTTGAGTATTGCGTCGCCGCCCCCCCCCCCCGTCTTGCCCTTACACCTACCTCCTTCATCACTCCCCTCCCCTTGGACCACCCTCACGCCCGCATTTCCTTCATCCATCCCGTATACCGAAATAAGATGAAGGATTTCTGACGCATCCTCCACTCCCACTCTACTAACCCCCCATTCCCTACACGTTCAAACCCATTCCACCAACCTTTCTAAATTATAATCACATGAAGATAACATTGAACTCATGGTTATTAAGCTAATTAAATATTATTCTTTTGCCTTTCTCATATAGAAAGGTTTGCTTCAAAAACCGATTTTCTAACCGAGGCCCGGAGGGCCGAGTCTCATATAACATTCGACTCAGTTCGCCGAGATCGCAAAATATCTGTGTGTATGTATGTGTGTATGTATATGTATATGTATGTATGTATGTATGTATGTATGTATGTATATATGTATGTATGTATGTATGTATGTATGTGTGTATGTGCGGATTTGCTAACAAAATGTCCACATCGGTTTCTTGGAGATGGCTGAACCGATTTTTACAAACTAAGATTCAAATGAAAGGTATAATATTCCCATAGGTTGCTATTGAATTTCATTTTCAACCGACATCTTGTTCCGGATTACGAGTTGAAGAGTATGGTTACAAAACAAAATTTGTTGATTTGTCCACATCGGTTTCTCGGAATTTTCTGAACCGATTTTGACAAACTTGATTTTAAATGAAAGGTCCATCAGCTGCTGTTGAATTTTGTGTGGATCCGAGTTCTGGTTCCTGAATTACAGGGTGATACGTACGATCACGCAGCAAATCCCGATTCTAACGAATTCTGCGATTAATTGGTGAGGTGATTTTTTTTCCAAAATATAAACACAACTGTTGAATTTGTAGATCTAGGTCACCAACAGTCATTCAAAGTCTCTTTGGCCACACTGGCCAACATCGACGGATCCGGAAGCATCCAAATTCAGAATAACGGTTATATTGGTTTTTCGAAAATGGCTAGAACGATTTGATCAACTTAGTCTCAAATGAAAGGTGTTGCGTCCCCGGAAACTGATATTAAATTCCATCTCCATCCGACTTCCAGCTCCGGAGTTACGGGTTGTGGAGTGCGATCACATAGAAAACTCCGATTCAAACCGATACCTCGATGAATGCAAAAAGGTGCTCTTATATATACTTACCAAGTGTAATAAGAATGAAAGACATTTCCATAATGTTATATTGTACGAACCAGTTATTAAATCATAGTTTGGAGAAATGAGAAAGGCACAATTGCACCTATAGGTGGATTAAAACAGGTTTTTTAATTTGGAAAAGCTCGTTTTCCAAGCGAATATTGCATAACTTACAAATCCACTTGAAAATACCATGAATATGTGATCCCTATAAATACACCAAAATATGGTTTTTATGTGGGATCTACCAGCCTATGGTAATGACATTTTCATGAATTAAACCCATTTCAAACACCGCCAAGGACCATTGGATTATTATGGATTTTTCGTTTGCTCGGGTTACGGGGTAAAATTGAAGCAATTCTTTCAATTTTTTTAATCATTTGATCTAACTTTGAACCAAAATTTTTAACTAAAATTTAACCAAATTGTGAACATAATTCTACCAAACTTACCGCGTATTCTCGATTAAATAGGAATCAACATTTTGTTCAGTACTCTTCTAACAATTTTGATCTACATTATTGTCATTAATACACTTTCAACTTCAGGACAATTTAAAAATAAACATTTACCAAAATTTGTTGTAGTTTTGGTCAAAACTCTGAAAAAATGTAATGTTTCGGCTATATTTTACCTTCAATTTCCCTGAAATATGTATGTTAAAATCATGTCAAACTTTGCAATTTGGCATCCATTCCACGATTACAGCATCCGGACGACAAACTATGCGTAATAATTCCGAGCAGTCTTCCCATATGCACATCGCACACAATGTTCGCTACGGTTCTGTGCGCATATTAATTAAACCTATACTTCGTGTACGAACTCAGACACGCTATTTCGTACCTAAACACGTATACATGTTCGTCTGCACAACTGAACCCCATATACGTACAAGGTGTGCGTACACATCGGTTCGTGGCACCAGTTTTCGCTTTCGCACTCTCATCGTCACTAGCGCTGACTCTTTTTGTCATGCGCGAATCATTCTAGTGTACGCACCTGGTGTACGTACACGGATGTTTGAACTAGAGTTTGCATATCGTTCGCTTGGGTTCGATATTCGAGGCAAACTTGTACATCGAGACGAAGCGCGTTTGAAGTTGAACGCGTGCACGAAATTTTGTACACAGGTACAAAATTGTCCATGTTCATGGGAAGTATGATCCCGAGTAAATTCTCATGGGTTCAAACACCATATAACCCCATAAAACTACCATGAACATGGTCCGCGCCAAATTTCACAACCATCAAAATAAAATCGTCTTAAAAACCCATAAATACACCAGAATATGATTATTAAATGGGATCTTCCGGTCCATGGCTTTAATGTTTTCATGACTTGAACCCATTCCAAACTTTATCAAAATACCATGCAGTGGGGGTGAATTCGGACCATGGGCATGGAGGTTTTTTACGCAGGGGATACGTACCGCGTAAAAAACGCGTTAATTGAAAAATCTGCGATAAAAAACCGCGTTAATTCGGAAATCCGCGTAAAAAAAACCCTCAGCAAAAGACAAAAGAATATTTTTGCAATTTTTTTTTGCACGAATTTCACAATTAACACGGTTTTTGCAAAAATATTCTATGTGCAATAGACTTTTTTCTGAAAAAAAACATACTAAGTCCTTTTAAATGCAAAGAACTTAGAAGAATTTTGGCAGCTTTTTTTCTCGCGGATTTCACAATTAGCACGGTTTTTCAAAAGATATTCTAAGGCCTTTTGAATGCAAAAGACTTAGTAGATTTTCGGAAAGATGGGTCAGGACTTTTTATGGCTCGCACCTAAACAATATGGGTATTTTCGGAATGGTCTTGACAAGTAGGTGCCAGAAATTTATGTTTGACGCCATTTTTAAACCCAAGATGGCGACTTCCGGCTCAAAGAAATTCTCTACAGTTCAATCAATATGAGTATTTTTGAAATGGGTTTAACGTGTAGGTACCCGAAATAAATAAATAAATAAATAAATCTGCATCTTTCGCGCAAGATTGTCCATGAAAAATTGATTAATGACGCTATTTTTAAATCCAAGATGGCGACTTCCGGCTTAACGAGATTCTCTACAACTCAATCAATATGAGTATTTTCGGAATGATTTTAACGAGTAGAAGACAAAAGTCGATGTTTGACGCCATTTTGAAATTTTAGATAATAGGTTCCAGTTTACCGAAATTCCCAAATGAAAAATCTGGGCGATCTTTCAAAACATCCTCGAATATAATATCTAATCATAAACCAGCGAATTGCAAAATATTTTTATGTGTGCGGTGAGAATGGAAGTTAGAGAAGAAAGAGTCGTATGTGGTGTGAGTTTGGGGTTTGAATTGATTCAAAATAAACACGTTGCAAAATTCAACTAAATTCAACTGTTTAACCCTGTCTGTCTGTTTAACAACTGTCCGGAAGTCACACTTATGGCCCACTGAACGAGCAGCTGCTGGTGCCCAAAGACGGTTTCGCTAGATTTTCCGAACAGCGTGCACTCAGTGCACTAGTGCGACTGGTTAACTAAAACTATTTGTACTACAACTTCAACTTCGAAAAATACCCATATTGATTGCGTTATAGCGAATTTTACTAAGCCGGAAGTCGCCATCTTGGATTTCAAAATGGCGTCAAAACTCAATTTATGGCACACCTAATTTATGGCACACCTAATCGTCAAGTCCAACCCTAAAATACCCATATTGTTGGGGTGCGCGCCTTAAGGACTCTTCCAGACCCGTCTTTTCCATCTTTCCGAAAATCTTCTAAAGTTTTTTGCATTTAAAAAGACTTAGATAATTTTTGCAAAAACCGCGTTAATTGGAAAATCCGCGTAAAAAACCCGTTAATTGGAAAATCCACGTAAAAAACCTCTCAAAAAACCGCGTAAAAACTTGAGTTTATGGGGTTTTCGTTTGCTCGGGATTCCTGTTAAGTATTAACTCGCACTGTTCCCATATATCCAGTTGTACGGTGTGTTAACGCAACCAGGTTTCTATGCCGCTTTCGAACCAGCCTAGAAATCGATTTTAGTAGAATTGTACTAAAACGAAATTTCGATTCTCATTGGTGGTAAACGCGGCTGCTATTCAATGGGATTGGCGTCATGCTAATTTTTTATGTAACAAACAATTTATTGTAAAAAAGCAAGATATAAAAAATCAATTATTTGTAATTTCTGTATTTCAAAGTTTTTTTTAAATGTTCAAATCTTTCATTTAAATTTCGTTTTTCTTCGAATTGAAACCAGAATAAATTTGACTTTAAAAAAAACATCTGGTATGGCAAGTAATTTGTAGCTGAAAAGTGGTTTACAAATTTTTAACAATTCAACTTCGATAAAAGAAAGGTACAAAGGTAAAAGCTTCTCTCTGGTCCATGGAAAGTAGAAGCCGGACAAATCGTACGGATAGCAAGACCGATTGACGAATTTTCTTCTTCTCGTAATTCACTGACAATGTGAAATGAACAGGTAAAACAACCACCATTAGCGGTATATTTGATCCGATTATCCGAAATAATAAATCAACAATGTAAATAGTATGTACAAAAAATTGCTTCAAACCTATTCGTTTGAGATTTATTGTGCATTTCCTATGTATTATGAGAAGAAAATTCGAGTATATAGCGGAGAATACTTCTCAATGGCGTTTAAATTGTATAAGTCACTATTGTTCTTGGTGTGCATTTTGATTACTTCAGTGAAGTATCATAGGTTTCTCATTTTTCATAACAAAAAATTATTTTAAAAATTTAAATTGCAAAAAAACTCATTTTTTACTTTTTTTTATTTTGTGATCTAAACAGAAAAGGAACATTTAGAATGTGATTGTATGATGGAAAACTTATCATTAAAAAGTTTTTCTTACAATAAAATTATTCATGTTTTATTACATTTTATTACAGAATATAATTCTAAGAATCGTTTAATATCAAAATGTATTTAACAGAAATCTTCCAAAATGCGTTAGTTTTCGAGATATAAACTGTTAATTCGTGTGATTATTCCCTTTTTAAAAGTTATTCGTGTTCTAATCTAATGTTTATCGCTTTAAAGACGTAAAAGAAACTTTTTCTGTGTATTTGGATCATGGAGAAGCTTTCAATAAAACAGTTTTCCTAACAACAACATTTGACATATTTTTATAATTCATAAAATTTGCAGTCAAACATACAATTTTATTTTTGAATATGATTCTAAACGCCATTTTAAATCAAAATACTAATAATAAAAAAAATTCTAAAATGTTGTATGTCTCGAGATATTTTAAATTTAATTTTAAGTTTTTTGCGATTCTCCATCAACAACAATAAATTTTTCAAAAGGCCCATAAAATTTTCTCTTTGACATCAAGGCGATATTGTAACCCATTTGACCCATTTTCGCTGTTGAACACCTTACCAGGAACAAATCAATGTGCGAAGAAAAGCAATCTTTTGTCAACATTTAGTCTTTCGATTTCAAATGTATCCTCTTCAAGCGCATTTAGATTCGAACCAGCCTTCAGGTACATAAACGCGAAATGTCAGTGACTACTAGATGTTGAAATTTAGCTGTATAACGCTTGATTGAAAACCACATACTTTTTTTCTGCCGAATCTCAGCTTAGTTCGCATTTTTTTGCCGAAATCTCAATAGCTGAGATCTCAGTGAATAATTTTATAACATTTTTGTTTGCTGAGATCTCAGTAAAAGTGACGTTTGAGTGCTGATACTAGGAAAAATCACATTACTGATGTATTAGTTTCTAAATTTGTTGATTACAAGATTTTGCTAAGGAGTTGTCGAGCCGTATTGAGTGTGCAGCTCGATTTCCTTCCTGGGAAATTCGATACCCGAATTCACAACCAGAGCAGCAATATATTCAAAGATACCTGGCAATGATTTGCAAATCTGTAGCTCTGTGACAGAAACCACACCATAATTTGCCATTTGTATTGGCATTTTCTGACAAAAAATTCTACGAATAGTTGTTTAGAATTAACGGTGAAGTTTATCGCCGGTTGCAGAATCGTAGGCTCTCTTATTGGCCAAGAATACGGAAGCGTATGCTAGATGAATTTTGGTTGAAAGTAACACAAGACAATCGCTTGTAACTTTCTCTTTGCGAAAATCAAATTGAGTTTTGATAATAAGTTGTTTGTTTAGGCGTAGTAGAATAGTATTTCAATCGGCCGATACGAATTGTGGTCGAAAGCTGATCATCCCGTTTTATGAAAAACAATCAATGTTTCTTGCCTCAAGCCCCGTCGGTCAAAGCTTTGTTGAAACCAGTTGTAGAAATTTAATTAACGACTCATTACTGGATCAGTATTCTAAATCGGATTTTACATAATCTCGACTCTCGAAATATGCCATTTTTTTCGTGTTCTACAGTGGTGTAACCCCTTAATAACCTTTATCGAATATGTTCAACATTTTTGGAGTCACATTCAGTACCACATTACAAAATCTACTTCATTAGGATTATTTAAATTGCTAGGAAAGAAATGTAAAGGGCACTAATTTGAAGAAGAACCTTCTTCGTGAGTGTACTGTCCTATAATACTACATCAAACCTGTCCGGTTGGAATAATCTGTTGGGTTCAGCGATAATTGGTCATACCAGCGTTAAGAAATTCAACGAAAATCAGTTACAGGGCCCGACAACATCTAATGAAATCGTTTAACGGAAATTATCCACTTTTGTAGCCAAGGGATAGTTCCTTATTTGTCTTTGTGAGAGAAACCTTGCATCGCGCATTCCAGGAATTCGTGTTAGTCTGTACTCCAAATGATCAAAGTTTAAGATAAATCCAATCGAACAAAGCATGCATGATTGTCTATTTGATATCAAGGTAAGGTAAAGGAATACCATGTACAATAAACCAATGTTTAGTTCAAGTTCTTCAGTGCAGCAATTATGGGGCGTACATGATAGAAATTTGATTGAAAACCCGAATACGTTTTATATTTACTAAATTCTCGTAGAATTCTGAAGGAATTATAAAAATTCTTTATATTCCACGAGTTAACCCGTAGATCCGTAGAAACGTCAGAAATTCGTAGATATACTGAAAAATCCGTCGGGTTTGCCACCCTGTGTGCGGTTAAGCCTGTTGCCACATACTGATGAGACGAAATCGAAACGCTAATCTCAACTTACTTTAGTAGACATCATGCTCATCGGCTCAGAATAATTTGAACCAATTTACACTTTATCCAGAGATATACCAAAATGCAATTCGTTTGGTCTGCCAATAGAATCATGTCGCTATGAACGGATTTCGGAGATTCGATGACTTTACCCCTCATTCCCCCGGGTTTTCAAATAATTCACTAATATCTTCGTTCTAGTCGCACACCTTTGTGGACGAATATCTGACCGATTGAACTCATTCCCGCCGGGTTTTGGAGTAATCCACTGATATTTTTACTCGAAGTGAAAGACGAATACGCAGTCAGAACTTCTGTGCTTCCGGGACATCATTCGTGACCAGTTTTTTGCGTGTAAACGCAAGTAGTATTACTATTTTGAATTTATTCAGCTGCGTTTCAGCTCAAAAATAAAAATGTATAGAATCAGCTCCATGATCAGTTCTACATTCTACAATAGCTATTTATCAACAGTTCAACAGTTACTTGTGGCCCGTAATCGTAGCCCTCTATCAACTGGTTTACCGTTATCGGATCCGCTTCGCTGCATTCTGAAATATATCAGATGCAAAGTAAATCTAAAAATAGTTAATAGGCCAATTCCTAAGCTTATTCCCATTTTTATCGTACTGTGATCGGCTGTGACCGGGAATCGGGCTAGAAATAGAAATACATTGAAAGTGATGATTTATGAAGCGATTCCTTCCCACCTTAAAGACTTTGAAACATTTCCCAACAAAAAGGTCGAACGCTGATTAGCATACCCAGAACGGTGAACATAATTTTGTTTGCCTACGACTGCCACCATCGCATCGGGAATGTAGTGGAATGTCAATTAATAACAATCAACGACACCCGAACAGTCCCCAGCCCTTTGTCCGATGGTGGTTCCGCGCATGTACAAAGCCGCTTTGATCTTGATTTACGCCCAGAAATGGGGCTAAGCCCTCGCGCCGCGTGCCGAAAAGAGTGCATCTACTGTGTGTAACGCGCGACAAGTTCTACGAAACAGCAGACCAAAGCAAACACACAGCACCAACAAAAGCCAGTCATTATCTAATTGGTTTTCCGTAAAGGATATCCTTTCCCCGGTTGAACTAAAGATCAAGTCATCGAACTACCAGCCCAGGGTAAACGGTACTGATCGAACCGACCATTCTCCTGATCGAAACTGTTTCCAAATTTATAGTCATCCACAGTCCAGCACGCTCGCTCGGAGAGCCAAGATAAATTAACTATTCTGCCTCTTCGTCTCCATTCGGGCACTCAGCACCCCTTCCCAGCGCTAGAACCTTCTCATTAAACTAGCGGTAACGGTTCGTGTCTTATACTTACAGCCACAGCGAGTTCTAACTGTTGTTCGTGGGCTCACCTTTTTCCTTAATTACTCCGAACCGGGTCGATCCAATCTCCTCCACCGAAATGTTGGACCATATCGAATCCCCCAAAATCATGCTTCCTGTTTCAGGCTGGCGGGCGATTGGGCCGGTCGGTTAGTTGTCCTGATGCGATGTAGAACAACAACAAAAACGCACCGATTAGGGCCGATCGCCGATCGATGATGATCGTGCTTGTTTTAACCGGTTCGATCGGGCACGATCGTTCATTAATTGAGACTATCGAAAATACACATATATTTAACGGAGCTCGGGGGCACCCGCGTTCGATCCGATGAAGCATTAGCATAAAAGGTCGGTTGGTTCCGAAGTCATTGAATCTATTTTGTTTTTGTATTGCCTATCTATCTGCCTACGGTACTCCAGGAGGGTATCGATGATTTGATGATCACCCTCCATTCTGCGACCACGACGATGTTAATCGGGGATTGGTCTAATAACTTCACCGCGCGAAGCTCATTCCCTCTCTCCGAGCTTTGTTAATTTCAGCGGGAAGACACATTTCGCAGTTTATGATCGGTTTTAATTATCAGGTGAAATTCAATATGCAAATGCGAAGATCTTTCTCCGCAGGTGCGATCGTTCAGGAGGAGCGGTCTTGCAGGTTTTCGACGACAGCTTTAGTGTGGTGATTTACGATATAATCTTTTTTTTGCTAGTTTGTTTGAACATGAATGATCAAAAACAACTTTCCTCACTTACAAACCCCTTGCCAAACCATGAACTTTTCTTGAAGCACAAAAAAAAATTAAATCGTTTGGTCGTTGCACATTTGGCACGAAAAACGATCAAACCCTGATCGAATTCATAATCGCATCTTCATCGCGCGGACACGTCATTCCCATAGCCATAGCCATGCGTCATTCCGGAGAGAAATTTTCCCCAGCCCAGTTGCAGTTGCAGTTTACCCGCGAACATAACCGTACTTTTTACTGCGACAAAATTGCCCCGATGCGACTGGAATTCCTGATCAGAATGCACTGCCGTTTTGTTTCGCGTAGCTAGTATTGCGCTTCGTTGCGACAAATTCGTTTCTGGCTTGGCAGGCTGATCAGCGCAGCTGACTGCGATTGTTGTTCGCTGGTCGTCTTCTCCGTTTTTTGATTGGCAAATACAACAGCGCGGAACTCGACTATGACAACGATATTCGCGCGCGTTGAAATGCCAACAATTTAGTGTGGCGCGCTCATTGCCAATGCAGCGGATGACCACCGTATATCGGGCAATATAATCGTGTTATATTACATGGGAACAAGAAGTGCCCTGACTCGATTTACTTAGCCCGGGGTTTGTGTTTCCTGCGCACACGGACAATTGGCCACGCACCGCAATGCGCTTGGGGGGGGGGGGGGGGAGGAACGCACATATCTGACGGATGGGGCCGGCCAACCAGTGAGTGTTCCAGTTTTCGCGAATTTTGTCTCACGACTCCGGTCCGATGGCGGACCGTGCCAGTGCAGGAACGTAAGGTAAGGTATACCTTCACTCTCTCACATCAAGAGCACTTCGGGACACCGCACCGAGCTCAGCTCAGAAATTACAGCGCAAAAAGTACCCTAATCGAGGGCTTCGATTAGGGGGGATTTTTTTGCTTTTTGTTTTTTGCGAAAAGCACTTTGATTTCTCTTTCGAGGGAGGTTTCGCCGGGTTACCTACATACAGGCACGTCCACAAATACACATATTCACGAATTCCCATCCACCGTTGGTGTTGGAAGACGGCTCTCGGTCGTCGGGTCGTTCTAAAAAAAAGGTTGAGACTCCTCTTTTGTCGGGACCTTAACAGCTTCATTAGGGAGATTAACGGAAATTGTTGAGCAAATTGCTGGCAAATTTTAAATTGGCCCGAATTTTTCGCTGATGGCTGACTGACTGACAGGGCGGTGCTTTTACCATACGGCAAACGATGGTAGGGGGCAAGATGTTTGCAAAAATACGTGACTTATAGGAGGGTAGAGTAAAGTGGGCTACGAAAAAAAACATGAAGGTATCACAACAAACAAGAAGTTGAGCTGTCTAATGTTATAAAAAGAATTTTATGTGAATAATAGTGATCTCGTTCAAGATTTTTCTTCAGCGCATATCCGTTTGCATTGAATAACAACACTTCCCGAGCGAAATGAACGACAACTGGCAGCCTCCTAACCTAGTGCGCATTGTATTAAGAAAAAAGAAACCACTGTCTTTGAAGTTGACGAAAAACCACTGATCCGACCCAACAGCTATTGTTCTAACCTATTTTCGTGAGGTAAAATATTTTCCTGACGGTGAAAGTGAAACTAGGAGCCTTAAGGAAGCTGCACATATTCAGTTTCATCACTTGCATCATTCTGTACTGATATTTATCCATTGGTTAGCTTAGACGCATAATTTCGTTTCACAGAACAAGCATGTGGTTGAGAATGATAGCTTTGAAATTGAAACTATTGTGTATATGTAAGATCACAGTACGTGGTACGACACGCGACCTAGCACTACGTATTTCCAGGGAGCCAATGATAAAATACTTAGAGAAAGAAGATCTCCCCACGAAATAATAAATCGCCTGTATTTCAGTGCCGATGTAGAGTATGGTGTTTCCGTGTTCCACTATTTCAAACAATCACAAGCAACTGTTGTCGTGACTACAACCTTGTTACCAGTTTTTGTTTAAAACGGCCGCAAACTGCTTTACACGTCTGCTCGAAGCTGTTCGATATAATCCTAAACGACACTCTTTCCGCCCGCAGCAAGAGCTATGCAGAAAAGCGTGACTGTCCCAAAGCCTTCTGTATCTACTAATATTATTCAGTTTACTTCGATCTCTCTACGAATTGCGGTCGGTAAATTGAATCGGGTGTACATAGGTGGCATTTGATCGGGCTTGCCTGAGCGGAGATCCGTTCCAGTGACTCAGTGTGTGCATCAATCAAGGTCAGATCGCGAGTGCGGCCTGGTGGAAAATAAACCACACAGAGAAAACTTGCGTAACCAGCCAGTTTGATTCACACCAACACCTGCTTGACACAGAGCCCCGAGAAATCCTCAATCAGTTGCGCTTTCAATCGACGATCGACAGCCAGAAGTAGCCTTGAGACTGTTGCGTGAGCGATCTGTACGGAAAACATCATAGTTGACACCAAATGCTTGCACTGACAGAGTGCTATCGCTAAACCACGTCCCTGTGAGTGCGATTATATCGAAATATTCATCCGAACATGCTACCAAATAATCGTCGATTCCTGTATCAATATCGCCGGCACTCTGGTAATATATTCGTAGGTTTGAATGGAGCAAGAAATTGATCAGTGCTTGCATTAACAAAATCAGGATCGTACTTCCCGTGGGTTCAATTTCACCACTCCTGCACACAGAACCGGGACGAGTTTTTCCGGCAAGCTTCACAACTTTTTAATAATGGTTTTTTTTAAACACAAAATGCGCCCAAAAATATGCACTAGTACCAGCTTCTCATCGCAATGCGTTTGGGTTCACGTCTTCCAGTGAAACCTCTGCTTTCGGTTCATGTGTTGATGGGTCGATTGCAGTGACGACTTCGAAGGCAGCCTTTTGGTGTTTTTTTTCTGTTTAATTTTGTATTTTATTTGTGTCGCTGCCAAGTAATTTTGAATGTGATATTTTCAATACGAAAAATTTTTTTTCCGGCGTTGTTGCATCAACGGTAAGCAAGATTGCTTCACATCTTCATCAGGTTCGAAGATCAGCTGTTGGTCCAGATTCATGTGTGGAAGGATCGATATCTAGGGTCCAAATGTGAAGACACCTCTCCGACATCGATTACTGGCATTCAGTGCGGATACAGGCGAAACAAAACTAAAAAGAATAAATTTTAGAATATGTTATTGCATTTTTAAGAACTAAGTAAGTCATTACATTTTTTTTTTCCGATTTCATTGATTCTGCATCCAGCCAGTGATCAATTTCAATAGAGTTAGTCGGAATTTGATGACATTAAAATCAATGGTCAGGCCATCCGTTAAAATCGTTGGTACCTGTTCTCACTGGCGTCGATGGTTTTGTAGGCAACGTTTTCCATTTGATTTTGAATTTAGTTTTGGGCCAATTCCAAGTCATTTTGGATGTGATATTTTCACTATGAATACAAACTTTACGGTATTATTGAATCCGCAGGAATCGATTCTTCTTCACCCCACCAGTGAATCTAGGAACAAACTCAGCTAAGATCGTTGCGATTTACGTCCTTCGGAAGGGCAGTAAAACCGTTGGTTCTGGTCGTCCATGTGTTGAATGATCAAAGAAAACTAAAAAAAAAGTCAGTTTAGAGTATGGTATTGCACTTTCAGGAACCATTTTGTCATTTTTTCGAATTAGTTAAGATTCTGTGCTATTTTCATTTAAATTTTCATTGGGGAATCCAAGTAATTTCTTCTTGTGATATTTTGCTAAAAATTTACTCAAAATTAGTCCACATACAGTTTAATGAATAAAAAAGGGTCCATTTTTGCTTTTTTATTGATTAAACTGTTTGTGGACTAATTTTGAGTAAATTTTTAGCATATGTTCAAGTAAATGCGAGCTTAAGGGATTGAAAAATGAGGTAAAAAGGTTTCTTACAATAACCTACTAAAATGAATTGAAATAAATTGGAACTGTAACTCTGGTCCACGTTAAAACACACCTGGAAAACTTTTATGGCATGTTTTCAGGCGTTGAAATAGTATAGCGAAAATCATAAAATACCAACAAATTGATTTTGCTTTAATTTCCAAACAAATTCAGTTCTTAATTTTAATTTTAACGTGCCGGAACTCATATTAAGAATCCCAATTCAAAACATTCGCGATTTGGTTCACCAACCATACTGTACATATCAGTTTCCAAACCACTTTTGTCGCTCATTTGTCGATCCCCAGCAGTTTACAACATATCGATCGAAACAATTGCTTCATTAGAGCGATACCCCGCGGAGAGACGCACGCGAATCGTCGTTTAAAAATTCAAACAAACATTTGCTCGCTAAATGAACCCCTCACTCGGCGTCGCTCCTCGTCGAAGCACACCTCGCGCACCGTTTGCCGGTGGAATGACCCAAAAAATGGCATAGAGAGCGTGAGAGATTATCACTCGGTTGGGTTTCGGTGTGGGTTATTGGCTGACTGACTGGCTGGTGGACTATCCAGTAACCGATACGAACCAAGGTGGCGGGAGGGGGATGGTTCCGCGCTAGTGGCGAACGGTCGCCACGCATAAAATCGTTCGATTGGCAATCAATTAGTGTCTCCCGTTCGTCCCCGGCATAAATGTGAGCAGAGAACGATTTTATGCTGAATCAATATTCATAGCGCTTTCGATTGTGCCAATAAATCCCGCGGGTAGCCACCAGCGTCAGCGTGTGTCTGTGCGGAATCCGGAGCAGACGCGTACCCCGCTCCCGAACGGAACGAGCGTAGCTTTCAGGTTAGATTTTACATAATTTGCCGTGATTGCCGATATTAAATTAATCCATGGGAACGGTGAAAAGAGAGAAAGGGCTGCGTGCCGTGATTCACTCACCTGTAACCGTTGGTTGTACTTTTCCTGCATTTTCTGCTTGCGTTCCAGCTCGTCCTTCCGGCGGAGCAGCTTCCGGATTTCCAGGCTACTTTTGGCCGCTTCCGATCTGGCACTGTCACCGGCGTTGTTGCTGTTGTTGTTGTTATTGTTGTTTTTGTTATTTTTATTGGCATTCCCGCTTCGCCTTTTGCTACCCTTGGAGGAGGTGTTGTTGTTCTTCTTGCTTTCGTCACTGACGACGGAATTGTCTTGGTCTTTTTTCTTTTGCGGCTGGTCACAATTGCTCTTCGATTTCTCCTGATCTTTGCTCTGCGACGGTTGTTGGCTTTCGCTCTCGTCTTCGCTGAAACTTTCCAAAAGGATCTCCGAGTCGCTTGACTAAATCGTCGAGGGGAGGAAAAATAAACGAAAGAAGCAAAATTAAAAAAGCAGCAATGATTTTGCACGAAAATAACATGGACACACACACACCGGTCTGGACGAACATGCACCGCACTCACAAGTCATGAATGTGGCAAATGCGCAAAATTATGTTCGACATAAATAACTAATCTCAATTTCAAGCGAAAATTGCGCTCTCACTGCCGCTGGACAGTTTCGTTTTCGGTGCGCATCCCGCACGCCACGACACGGCCAGCCAAATTCCTGCGGGAGTATCGGGCCGATCGGTTCGCTGATTGAACGAGACACGTTAATTGAGCCAATAACGAAATGCAGTTTTTTGGTGACCAGCCGAATCGACCTAATCATCATCAATCCGCGTGCTGCCCGGCTTCGGGTCGATTTTTGAATTTTGGGAAAACCCGGCAGGTGGTAGGCCCTCTGGAGACCGCTGGCCGGGATTGTTTTTTTGATTTGTAATGGTCCAGCTTTAACAATTTGCACGCTGTTGGTTGTTGGCCCGCCCGTTGTCCGAAAGCAGACCGAAAGACGTGGAATTTAGGACACATTCGGATTAGCGCGGCTGGAGTGGTTGCACTGTTGTTATGTTCGGAGGAAATATGTCAAAAAGTTTTTTTTTGTGTCTGGTTTGTACCGACCAACTCGTTCGTAGTGAGACGAAGCTATTGAAGACCGAACGCAGCAGTAGTTATCTTGTAACCAGCAATGGTAGCAATTTATCATGAATTGTTAAAAAACAAGAAGCAACAGAAAACAATTTCGAATGAGACAGTCACGATCGATAACGATCGGTAATTAACACTGCTGGTTAACCGATAATCGGCTATGGATACTTAATTAAGCCTCTCTGCGACTCTGCGCTTTTGTGCCACATTCATGACCCATCCGCGATGTATCTACGGGTACGCATAACATTCCCACCGATATGCCGGGAGCCAATTAATTTTTATTAATCCAACACTTACCCCTTCGGTTCGGTTTTGTACAATGCTAACAAACTCCTCCGTACCATCCGGTGCGGTTACCTTCCTCAGTACCGGTGGTTCGCACTTGCACAGACACCCGGTCCCGAAGAAGATTAGCTTCTGCACTCGAAGTGCATTCTAGAAAAAAAAAACAAGAAAAATCAGATCAGCTCAAATCGATTGCGATTAATTAGTGAATTGTCGCGCGCGCGCCTTACCTGCGCCTCTTCCATGTCCCGATCGCGCCGGGTAAAAATCGGTTCCGGCACGTCGTTTATCAGCGGGGAAAATCCTGCCAGTGTGATGTCCTCCTGCAGGCGAACGACCTCGAAGTCTGATTGATTATCTGGAAAGGGGCAGAAAAAAAACGTGTCGCTGATGAGAAAAAAAAATTCAAGATACCAATTCGCGGTTAATTAAATTCGATTTGATCGGTCGTTGTCGCCGATAAACTCATTATCGCGTTGTCGCCCGTATTGTCTTTTCCTGGAAGGTGGCTGAAACTAATGGACCAGGAAAAAGTGGGCAGATGGTTGACGGGGCGCAAATCCCGTACGGAACCCGACAATGACGACGGGTGCCGCTGCTAATCGATGATACGAGAATGTAAAACACGTTAATTGGTCCCAGTTTAGAGTGGGGCCCAACTAACTACCGAAAGTGCCCCGGCCCCGGGGTCCAAAACTGGGAGGATGGAAAAGTGGGTGAGATCTACGGTTCTATTCGCTACGGTTTCGCCTGTGATAGCTTGGCATTGTACTATTATGTGAGTGTGTATTTTCATTCCCTTCTCTCGTTCCGTTGGCTTTTACTGAGTCGCCCGCCCGTCCAGCACAGGTGGGTACTTGGACGTTCCAATTGGATGCTACCGTCGACATCCCGTTATGGGTAGTTTGACAGCTGCTTACCAAAAATGTACGTACGAGTGGTTGGTTGCTTCATGGTTTGGAACATGTTATTTAGGATGATGGATCTATCCATTTCAAACCTATTAACGGCGGGGTGTAACTAGGGCAGCATAAAAATTTGCCTTTTACGCATTATGGAATGGGCAGAGTGACGAAATACAATAACGAGTTATAGACTGTAGTTATAGCGGAAAACAGCAGTGCATAGTCAAGCAGCCGAAAATAATTGAGTTTTCAAGAATTTTAGCTGGGAAGATATAATAATTTTAGGACGTTTGCGTTTCGATTTCGTCTCATCAGAATCCGACACTAACTTAGTGATAGGATTAAACTAGCGCCAGGTTCAGTTTGATGTCCGAAAAGAAAGCGAAAACTGCGCTGAACTCCCAAATTACACTACAATTGATTGTCATGAAACTGTTGACAAACCCATAAGATGTCGTCGATCGGTTACGCTCCAGTTAATATTCTCACGTCACTCATCGTGATTGGTCAGAGTGGAAGCTTGTCTGAAACTATCAAAGGTACAGACGTATAAGCAGAGAGCGGCCGCGTATAAGACCTTCCGGGACGAGAGGTTGCCCGCTAGCTATCGACGGTATGCGATGTTAGAAATGGGAATGAATAGTTTGCTGAAAGCCAAGAAACGTAGTTACTGGCACCAGCTTGTTGACGGACTAAAGAGAGAAACATCGATGAGCAAATATTTCGTATTTTATTCGATTTCACCAAGAAGATTTGTCCGGACTCCGCTCTGTAACAGAAGTTCCTCTGCGCCATGTCTTCTCGCGATAGCGCGAACGAAACGTTTTTTTTGATAATGGACTTCTCACTTGCTCTCTTATCATGCAATAATAAAGCCACGGACTAGAAAGAATCAAATTCAACTTGTTGAAGAATCCTCTAGAATTTGCCAAAAGACGCTTGTTTAATTCATTTGATAAGTTTCTTGAGGGTAACATTGTCCCTCACGACTGGAGGCAAGTAAAGGTCATTGCCATCCAAAAACATGGAACACCATCCTCCGACCACAACTCGTATCGACCGACAGGTAACATCTACGAAAGATCAATCTGCTTCAACGAATTTTTCAATATCTCGTCAGAGGACGCTAAAAAGTTGGCGGACATCTTGGAACAATGGAGAGTTAAACCGATGGCTACATTCTATTATCTCGAATGTGTCAAAGAAATCAAGATTTAGAAGAATAGATGTAGGTCAGGATTTCATTCGTTTGATGTCCCGGCTCATGTCCAATCACTACACGTTAGACGCTCATCTCCGACGTATTGGGCTCACGAATAGCGGTATCTGCGCTGGTGGCGACGGTTATCACGATATCGATCATATTGTCTGGGCATGCGCCGAGTATTGTTCTACCAGATCTCAACTATTGGATTCCATTCGGGCCCGAGGAAGATCACTCTATGTCCCGGTTCGATATGTACTGGCAAGCCGCGAATTCATCTGTATTTCCCTCGTATTCACCTTCCCAAAAACCATCAATACACAGCTTTAACCGCCCCTTTTATTTTTCTTATCATTTTCAGAAGTGCGACTGTATCGTACACCAACAATGGTGCTTGATGCGCCTTGAAGGCGATACGAAACATCTCAATCGAATGAGTTAACAAACACGGGACCTACTCCACAAACATCACACGCGCAACTCGGTGTGTTGCCGATCCGCATCTGAGCCGTACTATGAAATCGTCTGGAGGAACCTCGGTCGGCTCGAGGAGGACCACCCGGAATCCCAGTACATGATACTTCCTGGTGAAGACCATCGAGTCTATAATCGATACCGTTCATCACCCGATGCCTGAAACTGAAAGATAATATTTTTCTCCTCCTGTCATCTTTGTCCAACCTCTCTCCTCTGTCTCTGACATCCAGATGTAGGAATCTTCCCGAAGCATATTTGTCCTCCCTAGCTCTTTTCTAGCTGCCAGTTAGACGATATATCCAAACTAACGCGAAATTGGTGCCAGTTAGACATTAAATCAAACAGTTCACACAACATGTGTAAACGCCTACAGCTGGTACCGAGTGATGTCTCCGTTCGTCAAGCACAGAAGCTACGGGTCGCTGACGAGTATAGGGAAACAAACTCTTGTCTTATGGCATTAGCGCCAAACGCGTATTGTGCACTTATGCGCAAACCGGTACATTAATGTTTTACCTTTAGAAAAATAAAGGTTGCATACTCACAGGCGTTGCAGCAACAAGTTAGACTTGACAGAGTGAAAGAGTTGCTTCGGTCTCTGGCGATTTTTTTTAAGTGAGCGATTCGAAAACTGTCGAAAAGAAAGTAGATTTTGAGTTATCGATTGGCCACCAGGAGGCAGCACCCGTCTCAAATAATGGTTAGGGCCACTGTAACCACAGATGGGCGCTTTACAATCGTTTTCATCGAGCCTGGCGTCAAAGTTAATGCGACAAATTATCGGGAAAGTGTTCTGGAGGCTGCTTTGAAGCATTTTGGTCGCAAACAAACCATGGACGTTTGAACAAGACTCGGCACCGTCTTACAAAGCACGAGTGAATCGGGAATAGCTGAAAACCAACCTTCCGAACTTCATTTCGAGTACACAATGGCTCTCGAATTCACCAGATACGAATCCAAAAGATTATTCTCTCTGGGCCATTTTGGAGTGCATGGTTCGAAGTAAAAAACACACCAGCCTCGAGACGCTGAAGAAAGTCCATGTCCGTGAGTCACGTTCGGGCAGCTTGCGATTCGTTTTTTGACCGTCTCAAGGCCATAGTCAAAGTAAAAGGTGGTCATATCGAGCAAAAGTAAATTAATTATTTTCACACATTCTGCACTTTGAAGTGAATGAAAATAATTTTCCTAATTGAATTTATGGTTTTTTTTAATTGGTTACTGTACTCTGTACCAACTTGAAGAAATATTTGCTCAAATAAAAGAACAGACCAAATGCTTAGCAAGGTAAAACCTATTTTATTTAGGAATGAAATATAAATACATATAAAATAAACATATGCTTTTGTTAATGCTTACATAACTGCATATTGCAATTGTCCAAGAAGAAAATGTTTGCCTTGATGAACAGCTCATGAAATGAAGAATGATAAATATTTTTTTATTATTCATTCAACGAATATACACATATTGCAGCTTCTACTGATTTTCGCTCTTTTATTCAGTTCAATGCATATATTCTTGCTGCCGTCAAAGATTATGCAAACTGTTTGATGCAAAGGGAACATTTTGCCATATACTGCGACGAGTTACCGAATTCAGGAAAGACTTGCAAACTTCAGAGGAATTTCAGAGTTCAGAAAGATCGTAAGAATTTCAGACTTCTCAGATACGTCCCACAATATCTCTATGGTCCTTAGGAAAGGTCTTCGAGCTTCAGAGAGACTCTACAAATTAGAGGGAAGTAGGTCCTATAAACATCAGAAAGTCGCAGGAAATTCAGGCAAACCATTCACACTTCAGAAAAAATGTATTATCTGCAAAGAGTGTTCACAAACTACAGACGTATTATACTAAATTTAGGGAAGTTCTGTCGATCGTCAAAAATGTTTTTGGAAGCGTAAAAAAACGATCTCGGGGGAGGTCATCCTAAAACTTTGGGGAATAATATCGTATTTCTTCGAATTTTAGGAAAGTTCTTCGACCTTCACGAAAATTCGATGGAACTCAGTGTTGCAAAGAACGCCCGAAAAAAAAGAACCGCAGAGAAAAACCATTAAGGAAGTTCTGAAAGCTTGAAGGATACATTTTCTAAAAATATTTAAAAAGCCCTACCAACTTCAAGGAAATCTGCGAACTTCAGGAGGTTTTTCTGAACTTCGAAAAAAGTTTTGCACAAGCTTTCAGAATTTGATTCGAACTATAGGATTTTGTTTCTGAACTGCAGGGAATTTATTTGAACTTCAACAACGTTCTACACCCAAAACAATGGTCATTCGCCTCTTTTCGGGTTAGAAAAAATTCTTACCCTATGTGCGGGGTTGGGAATCGAACCCACGTGAGCTGCGTACAAGGCAATCGATTTACCAACTACGCTATGCCCGGTCCCAAAACCTCATACTTGTGCGTTACCATATCGAGTAAACTTTGGCTCCCAAGACATACATACAAACGGGATATTAACTTTTAACGGTGCAAATCAATTTTTTTCGAATTTTGTTAAAATTCTCTCACATTACTGCGATAATTTTGAGACGCTTTGTTTTTCACGTTTTTTTTTCTTACGTCGCCAACCCCCACTTCATTGAAAATTCTAAATTTTAAAATAATGGTTCTCAGCCGCGTTCTAATCAAATTTGATGCGGTTTTTTGGAAACGATCACAAAATTTGTCTAGTTGTTGGGAGTACTGGGACCCCCCATTCCGAAAAGCAAAACACTTTAATAGCGGTCTTCAAATCAGTCTTGCGACGCACAAAACTTTATGATTTTGTAAAACAAACGCATTGACCAACATTCTGAGAGTTTTTGGTTGAATTGGCCAGAACCCGAGGTATTCCGGGAACCTGGTTCCTCCGGCAAAGAGGACACTTCGAATGATTATAAAACCCGTCTTGCGGGGTGTCAAACTTTATAATTTGGCAAAACAAGTGCACTGGAGACCATTTTGAGGGATTTTGGCCAAATTGGACGCACCCCGGGATCTTCCGGGAACCTGGTTCCTCCGGTAAAACGGGGTGATTTTCGACATGTTTCAAAACCTGTCTTGCGGCACTTCAAAATGGAAAATGGCGTGAAGAAAGATCGGTAGCGGGGGTCTCGAAATCATCGTCCTCATCATTAGTCTGAAGGTTATATATACCATTTCACGACTCAAAAAATGTGTGCCGTCATAGCACGGGTGGTAAAGAGGTGTTTTTAGTGAATAGATGTTTGCTGGATCCAATCTAGGAATCTGATGGCGGATTTTTGCCTTTCTCAATAGAAAGGTATTGCAATTGCTCTGAAAACCGACTTTTTAACGGAGGCCCGGAGGGCCGAGTGACATATACCATTCGATTCAGTTCGTCGAGTTCGGCAAATGTCTGTGTGTGTATGTATGTGTGTATGTATGTATGTGTGTGTGTATGTGCGTATGTGTGTGTGTATGTGACCAAAAATGTCACTCATTTTTCTCAGAGATGGCTGCACCGATTTTGACAAACTTAGTCTCAAATGAAAGGTGCAACGTTCCCATAGGCTGCTATTGAATTTATAATGGATCCGACTTCCGGTTCCGGAATTACAGGGTGATGAGTACGAACACGCAGAAAATGTCGATTTTAATAGATTCTGCAATGAATGTATAAAGGTGAATTTTTTTCCAAAATATGACCACAACTGCTTCGATTTGTAGTATTAGGTCACAAACATCCATTCAAAGTCTATTTGGCCACATTGGCCACCATCATCGGTTCCGGAAGCCCCGGCGGAAGTATCTAAATTCAGAATAACAGTCACATCGGTTTCTCGGAGATGGCTACACCGATTCGACTAAACTTGACCTCAAATGAAAGGTATTGCGTCCCCGTAAATGGCTATTTAATTTCATCCCGATCCGACTTCCGATTCCGGAGTTACAGGTTGTGGTGTGCGATCACATAGCAAATTGTGATTCAAACCGATACTCCGATGAAAGCAAAAAAACTTGAAAATATCGCTAAAATGTCTCTCAAACAACTTAAATTTGCTGTTCTAGGTCATCGACGGCCAACCAAACTTTCGTTGACTACATTGACCACCATAGACGGTTCTGGAAGTGCCCGGGAAAAGCGGCCATCTTTCAAAATTTACGAACTCACATCAGTTTCCCGGAAATTGTTAGGCCGATTTTCACAAACTTAGTCCCAAATGATAGCTATAATATCCCGACAGATGTCTATAAAATTTCGTACGGATCGCTTATATGGTTCTGGAAATATAGACTAAACCGTCCGGTCACATATGAAATTCCCATATAAGCTCAAATTTTTTTTCAAAGGGGGGACCCCATGAAATTTCAGAAATCGAATTCGTATTTTTGATGCCAAACATCTTTAAAATGCATGAAACGTCGAGATTTTATGTTATCTCGAAAAAAATTTTTTTATAAAAATCGACTTTTTGGGACTTTGCCGATTTCGCACCTTTTATTTCAATTTAATATTAATGTGGCTGTTTTTTCTTTTACAAAATTTTAGAACTCGAATAATGATTTCTATTCTTGTATATAGTTGTCATGTCGTGTGTAATAAAAATGTAATATATACATTTGGAAGCTTATAATGAATATAAACAACAAAAAAATTCTCGTGTTCTTGTTTGAGAAAGGTACAATCGCACCGGATTAAAACAGGTTTTTTTTCTAGATGTTTCCGGTCATGAGTTACTTATAGCAGTGGAGAAAAGAATGGTGCACAAAAAAATGACGCGCAGCAATAACAAGATTGCGTGTGAAGGATGGGGGAAAGTAAGCTGTAGAAGAAAGGGGATCTTTATTACGAAATCAAATACTAACAAAGTCTTTTTGTATGTGAGTGTGTGCCATCGTTTTCTCTTCGAAAGCGTTGTGCTCTCCTCAAACTGTACACGAATGGCTTCATGTTCAGAAAGGATTGCTTTTGGGTATGAGATTGAGAGATGTTGAACAGACTTCAAAAAGACCCTTCAAAGTTCAAGAGAATTGGCTGAAACCGCGAAGATATCTAACTAAATTTAATGAATGTATGCAAAATCGGGGAACTCATACGTTGGGCTCGGGGCGAGGTGGGTGCACAATAGAGTGACAAGCAAAAACCTACCCCTATCGGTCCACCCCTGAGTCGATTCCGGACAAGTCTAGCTACAGGACCAACGTGCCTGTAATTTGTATGGGATTTTTCGATAATTCACATGGCTCCCACTAGCGCGCTTTTTCGCCGCTAAATGGCACTGCATGCATCGTATTTTCACTGTAGGTGAAAATAAGAAAGATAATTTAATTGTCTACAACTTTGTCGAAGACTGCTAGTCAATCCGGTTTTGTTGAAAGAAGTTATTAAACTTTTAACGAGGTGATGTCTGAGTCAGTTTTGCATGGGGCCTAGCAGTGCATGATTGTGTATCGGTACTCGATTCCCACTAACTATGCATTTTTGTGAAATAATGGTTAGATTTAGCTGAATAATTTATTCAGAAGAAGTGTAGTAAATGATACGAGTTATGTTTTGGTTAGAAAATCTAACTGTCTGAGATATTCTGGTTCTCGCAGATTTGATGTGATTGTGCGTTAATGTTTCTGTTTACGGGTCCGCCCACTATATTTTGGTATATATTAACACTTCGTTAACAGCAACAATATGAATATTATTCGATAAACGAATTTGGTTTATTGTACATCTACCTGCATCCACTGGTAATGCCTTGAACTGATGACGGCTTTCTACTACATAAGTACTTACAAAATCTGAGAACTGACCTCAGAAAAAATCTAGAGCAGTCTTACCGCGTTCAAGTTTTTTCCTACACCTTTAAGGGAACACTAACCACCTTCCGAAAACGTTACAAACTACAATAAATTAAGATACTGTTTTCCATCTTTTTAAACATGCTGGGTGGTGTTAGTCATTCTTTGGCAAGGCTAGTTATCACTGATATGTGGATCTATGCAGTGATAAATATAATCTATAGCTAAATTCAATCATATGGATGAAGAGAAATATTTTGATATTCAATTTTGTGATTCGATAGTACATACGGTCAGATAGTACGTACACTAAAGGATGCTCACGTGTTCGTATTTTTGAGGAATACCCCTTTTGGAATATTGTGGAATTCAATTGAAATTAAAAATGTGTGCTGCCTTTTTGAAATCTTAAAAATGGTTTGGAACCTTATTATTTTTAACTGAAATTGCCAACTTCTGAGATATTACCATCTTTAAAGCATGAGCTGTTCGCAAAAGAATTGTAATAAATTATACAAAATTGCAAATATCTGAGATTTTGCCTTCTTTTGAGCCCAACCATAAAATAAAGAAAGACCTTTATTAAAAATGGCATCTGGCAACACTTATAAAACAAAAAAAAAATACTTCGTTATTTTGCATCTGAGACCAAGCCATCCATCACTATCACATTTAGCATTCCCGTCTCGCGCCTCCTGATTTTGTACAACACATCCACTACTCTATCGAAATCATCTTTGAGCATGGGCGGCTGCTCATCTTGAAATCCATTCCAAACCGCGCGAATGTTTTAGGGTTATGAAAACATGTTCAATATGCGAACCATTGAAATCAAATAATCTCTTAGAAACCAAATCTATAGTTCCTCCGTTCGAGATTTTGTAAAATAGCAAAACAATTTAAGAAGAAGCCATGAATATCTTAGATTTGAAAATCGCTGGATTTTCTTAAATATATTTCAACTAATCACATTTTAAAATCTTTATGGTTAATTTGAATTTTAACCTCGAAATCCTGAAAATTCAGCCGTGGTTGGCTGAATTAAGTGCGGTTCCAACTTAACGACCGGTAGGTATTCGTCAGGTTGAAAAACAGTTGATTAACTAAATCGGTGTTCCGCAAGGTAGTCATCTAGAACCACTTATTTTCATCGTATTTATGAATGAGCTATTTAGTAATTGCAAGTACGTCGGCACTTACTACATTTTTGGGTAATAATTAAACATCGCAGGATGAAACTCTAAACAAAACAAACATTTTGTTTTTCCTCTTGGTTGTTGATGCTTTTTGCTCTGATCAGACTCCAGGCATTACTACCAATTCATCATGCAGATTAAAGCCCACCGAGCGCACATTATTCATCCGAAAACAACCCGGACCAAAATTGGGTCATTTGCTCGCGTCAACCATCAAAATATAGCACGTGTTTGTTTTTGCTGGGATGCTGGACACTGGAATGCGATCTGAGCTGGTACCTGCCTTAACACACCTGTACCGACTGACCGACCGACTGGGCCAGGGGAAATTCCAAAAACCCATAAAAAAACCACTCATAAAACTTACCTTCTTTCGAGAGTACCACCAGAATTTCCTTGTTGGTGTCCAACCGGGCGAGCAGCGTCATCAGACTGGACAGGCCGGACCAGGGATCGTGTCCGGTGGAAGCACTGTTGTGAGGAAAGAGAAAGGTAAACCTTAAAATTCATTCATACGATCCGGTGACGACACGTGTGATGATGCGTGTGCGTTGCGCGTGCGTCAGTAGTTGCTTTTTGTGGTGGGTGGATTGTTTGGTTGATGGTGGCTTAGATCTGACAATGATGTCCACTTACCCTATTTTGTAGTCGGTACAGAACGGCGGCGGGTTCCACGTGCCGGTGTGATAAAGCATCCAATCGCACCACACCTGTGTGGGATGGAAAAAGGTGAAAAAAAAATAGAAACGGAGAGATGTAAGTTTTAAGATGAATTGTAGTGGGTAGTGAGTGAGTGGTGGAGAAAGACGCTTCGATGATGATTCGACAGAAATTCCTGACTCCGATAGATGATGGTTTCGGAATGGGGAACCTCCTTTCATTTTGTCGCTTCAACGACCGTGTGTAAACAAACAAGGTCACGTGGTATGTTCCGCGGGGTAGGTGGGAGAGGGTCGCAGGTAGTGTCGAGGGAGCATACCTCAATGAGCGGTAATTTCGACACGAACTCCATGACAAGAGGGCATTCCATTATTGCGGGCGCGCGAAATGTACAAGTACCTACAAGACACCGACCGTGCAGTAAACAGCAACTTCAATCAAATGAAGAGAGAAAAAAAGAAGAAAAGAAAAAACATTGAAACCAACAGTAGAAAGTGAGGACTTCTCCTATTTTCACCGTTGTTTGGCTGTTGGTCGTCGCAGTTAGCAGCAAGTTCGTTAGTCAGCCGGCTAGTCCAGGCAGTCAGTCAGTCAGTCAGTCACTCAGTCAACCAACAACAACACTGAACTACCGCTGCTTTAGATAATTGCGAAAAAGCCTCCGGCAGCAGAATCGAAATTGATTGCCACCTAACAGCAACAATCGGCCAAGTAGCTGGCCAATAGAGACCCCATCAACGATCGAGGAGGAAGCTGCTGCTGCTTGCGGAGAGACCTCAGCAAAAAAGCAGCACACACAAAAACTTTCCTCCTATGCTTAAGTGTGGCGAAAGAGGTAGAGCTAGATCGGATCGACCGACCGACCGAGCTCAACAAAGTCAAACAGAGATTTGAAGATTACAATAATTATCTTCGAAAATCGCTTTCAATAGGCAAACCTACTTAGCAGTGGGGATTCGGAGGCTTAAAAGCTACGAAAAAAAAATGCCGGCCACAGCGAGATAGTAGCAGTTCTTCATCCGAATAGGCTCTCGGTACGGGGTACGGCGAACGACATGACCGACGACGACGACGAAGAGTCACACACGTAAGCCGACCATCAACCGCGGCGATCTGCACACACGGGGGGATCCTTCGTTTTTGTGGAAGACCGGGTATCCATGGCTCGGGATCTGGCCAACGGTGGCGACGGCGACGGCGGGTGGCGGCCGCAGGTATCATTAAGAGAAAGAAAGTGGCTGACCTCGAAGGTCTTACCGAGCGAGCGGTGGTAACTTTCCGTGAAAATGCAAAAAGATTTTTGCCGGGCTTGATTTCGATACGATTGAAACCTGTACGAGGTTTCGCATTTCATCGGGCTCAGTTGAAATTGGTCGAGTTTTATTTCGTAATTATATGTGTTGGGACAGCATATACAAATACAATATTTTACAGCAGCAATTAATCCTATTTGATTACCCAGAACAACGTTGAATTTTGTTTACTTCAAATTTCGGAATTCAAAAATTCAATCTACAGAATACAGTAATAAGAAATCAGAACCCCAAGCCATAGTCCCAAGATCTCAGAATTTCTTGATTCAAAATCTAGCATCTTAAATCCTTACTTCCACAAACACTAGAATCCCATACATTGCTTTAGAATCCAGAATCACCGATAAGGATTCTAGAAAATCTGGAATCTGTAATCGGAGAGTACCGGAATCTTAGAACCAAATAATTGAATCAGGAATCAGAATATATTGGCTCAAATGGCACGTTCCCCGTACATAGTCGGGGATAATTGAAGCACTGAGACTCCACAGTTCGAATTCTAAATCCAGAATCACAAACCCAATAAATAAACAGTCCAGAATCGCTAAACATTCGTTAAAAATTCCGAATCCATTGTTCAGAATCCTAAAGTCTCAAAACTCCCGAATATGAAAATTGAAAAAAGCAGAAGCCATAATTTGGATCCAGAATCCAGCATTCAGAATCTGGATATCTAAGGTCTCAGAATACAGTTTTCAGAATATGGCATTCAGAGTTTATAATCTGGAACTTCGCAGTCTTCGAATCTCAAAATCCAGAGGTCTAAAAATTCAGAATCGAGAACCTCTGAGTCTGTAAATTGAAAAGCCCAAGATCTTAGAGATCAGATTCGTAATACCGAATACTGAATCCATCATTCATAACTACGAATGCTAGAAATCCTGAATCCAAAATTCGAAAAATTCTGAATCCAGAATCAAAAATCCAAGAATCAGAATTAAATAAGCCCCGGTATGTCCACAATTAAAGAATGAAAAATAAAGAATTTTGAGTGGAGAAACAAGTCACAGAATCTAAAAATCTAAATCATGGAATCTAAAATTCATGAATCAGAATCAGAAGTCAAAATTCAGAATCTAGAATCTAGCCACAGAAGCTGAGAATGCAATCTACCAGAATCCAGATTTCAAAATTCAAATTAAATAGGCAACCACAAAATATAGCATGAATAGTGGTCGCAGTGGCAAAGTTCCTCTAACAGGAAAAAATTCTACGAACCATAATCTCAGAATCCTGAAACCAGAAAAATGAATCTAAAATCCGGAACTCGAAAAAATCTAAGAATATAAGAATATAAGACACAAGACACAAGACACAAAACACAAAACACAAAACACAAGACACAAGACACAAGACATAAGACACAAGACACAAGACACAAGACACAAGACACAAGACACAAGACACAAGACACAAGACACAAGACACAAGACACAAGACACAAGACACAAGACACAAGACACAAGACACAAGACACAAGACACAAGACACAAGACACAAGACACAAGACACAAGACACAAGACACAAGACACAAGACACAAGACACAAGACACAAGACACAAGACACAAGACACAAGACACAAGCCACAAGACACAAGACACAAGACACAAGACACAAGACACACGACACAAGACACACGACAGAAGACACAAGACACACGACACAAGACACACGACACAAGACACACGACAGAAGACACAAGACACAAGACACAAGACACAAGACACAAGACACAAGACACAAGACACAAGACACAAGACACAAGACACAAGACACACGACACAAGACACACGACAGAAGACACAAGACACACCACACTCGACACAAGACACACGACACAAGACACACGACAGAAGACACAAGACACAAGACACAAGACACAAGACACAAGACACAAGACACAAGACACAAGACACAAGACACAAGACACAAGACACAAGACACAAGACACAAGACACACGACACAAGACACACGACAGAAGACACAAGACACACGACACAAGACACACGACACAAGACACACGACAGAAGACACAAGACACAAGACACAAGACACAAGACACAAGACACAAGACACAAGACACAAGAAACAAGACACAAGACACAAGACACAAGACACAAGACACAAGACACAAGACACAAGACACAAGACACAAGACACAAGACACAAGACACAAGACACAAGACACAAGACACAAGACACAAGACACAAGACACAAGACACAAGACACAAGACACAAGACACAAGACACAAGACACACGACACAAGACACACGACAGAAGACACAAGACGCTAGACGCAAGACACAAGACACTAGACGCAAGACACAAGACACAAGACAAGACACAAGACAGAAGACACAAGACACTAGACGCAAGACACAAGACGCAAGACACAAGACACAAGACACAAGACACAAGACACACGACACAAGACACACGACAGAAGACACAAGACACAAGACACTAGACGCAAGACACAAGACACAAGACACAAGACACAAGACACAAGACACAAGACACAAGACACAAGACACAAGACACAAGACACAAGACACAAGACACAAGACACAAGACACAAGACACAAGACACAAGACACACGACAGAAGACACAAGACACACGACAGAAGACACAAGACACTAGACGCAAGACACAAGACACACGACACAAGACACACGACAGAAGACACAAGACACAAGACACACCACACACGACACAAGACACAAGACGCAAGACACAAGACACAAGACACAAGACACAAGACACAAGACACAAGACACAAGACACACGACACAAGACACACGACAGAAGACAAGACACTAGACGCAAGACACAAGACACACGACACAAGACACACGACAGAAGACACAAGACGCTAGACGCAAGACACAAGACACTAGACGCAAGACACAAGACACAAGACAAGACACAAGACAGAAGACACAAGACACTAGACGCAAGACACAAGACGCAAGACACAAGACACAAGACACAAGACACACGACACAAGACACAAGACACTAGACGCAAGACACAAGACACAAGACACAAGACACAAGACACAAGACACAAGACACAAGACACAAGACACAAGACACAAGACACAAGACACAAGACACAAGACACAAGACACAAGACACAAGACACAAGACACAAGACACAAGACACAAGACACAAGACACAAGACACAAGACACAAGACACAAGACACAAGACACAAGACACAAGACACAAGACACAAGACACAAGACACAAGACACAAGACACAAGACACAAGACACAAGACACAAGACACAAGACACAAGACACAAGACACAAGACACAAGACACAAGACACACGACACAAGACACACGACAGAAGACACAAGACACACGACAGAAGACACAAGACACTAGACGCAAGACACAAGACACACGACACAAGACACACGACAGAAGACACTAGACGCAAGACACAAGACACAAGACACAAGACACAAGACACAAGACACAAGACACAAGACACAAGACACAAGACACAAGACACAAGACACAAGACACAAGACACAAGACACAAGACACAAGACACAAGACACAAGACACAAGACACACGACACAAGACACACGACAGAAGACACAAGACACACGACAGAAGACACAAGACACTAGACGCAAGACACAAGACACACGACACAAGACACACGACAGAAGACACTAGACGCAAGACACAAGACACAAGACACAAGACACAAGACACAAGACACAAGACACAAGACACAAGACACAAGACACAAGACACAAGACACAAGACACAAGACACAAGACACAAGACACAAGACACAAGACACAAGACACAAGACACAAGACACAAGACACAAGACACAAGACACAAGACACAAGACACAAGACACAAGACACAAGACACAAGACACAAGACACAAGACACACGACACAAGACACACGACAGAATTCACAAGACGCTAGACGCAAGACACAAGACACTAGACGCAAGACACAAGACACAAGACAAGACACAAGACAGAAGACACAAGACACTAGACGCAAGACACAAGACGCAAGACACAAGACACAAGACACAAGACACAAGACACACGACACAAGACACACGACAGAAGACACAAGACACAAGACACTAGACGCAAGACACAAGACACAAGACACAAGACACAAGACACAAGACACAAGACACAAGACACAAGACACAAGACACAAGACACAAGACACAAGACACAAGACACAAGACACAAGACACAAGACACAAGACACAAGACACAAGACACACGACAGAAGACACAAGACACACGACAGAAGACACAAGACACTAGACGCAAGACACAAGACACACGACACAAGACACACGACAGAAGACACAAGACACAAGACACACCACACACGACACAAGACACAAGACGCAAGACACAAGACACAAGACACAAGACACAAGACACAAGACACAAGACACAAGACACACGACACAAGACACACGACAGAAGACACAAGACACACGACACAAGACACAAGACACTAGACGCAAGACACAAGACACACGACACAAGACACACGACAGAAGACACTAGACGCAAGACACAAGACACAAGACACAAGACACAAGACACAAGACACAAGACACAAGACACAAGACACAAGACACAAGACACACGACACAAGACACACGACAGAAGACACAAGACACTAGACGCAAGACACAAGGCACTAGACGCAAGACACAAGACAAGACACACGACAGAAGACACAAGACACTAGACGCAAGACGCAAGACACAAGACACAAGACACAAGACACAAGACACAAGACACAAGACACAAGACACAAGACACAAGACACAAGACACAAGACACAAGACACAAGACACAAGACACAAGACACAAGACACAAGACACAAGACACAAGACACAAGACACAAGACACAAGACACAAGGCACAAGACACAAGACACAAGACACAAGACACAAGACACAAGACACAAGGCACAAGACACAAGAACCAAGACACAAGACACAAGACACACGACAGAAGACACAACACAAGACATAAGACACAAGACACACCACACTCGACACAAGACATAAGACACAAGGCACACCACACGCGACACACGACAGAAGACCCAAGACACTGTAAGAATTTTGAGACGAGGTAGAAAGTTGGAGTCTTCGACAAAGTTTTAAAAATGCTCGTTATAAAGAATTTTGTTAAATAACTTGAACTTGTAGGTCTAAAGGTTTTTCTATGGCCCTTAAATTTAGTTTTTTTTATATAACTTTTTCCATTGTGACTTTTAGTGCAAAAAACGCTCCAGACAAATGTGAAGGCGTTAAAACCACAAAATATTGTTGTAGACTGTATGTAAACATACTCATTCGTTCCAAAGTTATTGAAGATTTTAACATTTTACATAAGAAATAAAGGTGTAAACCAATATGCACAAGCAGGCACTTTTTTAATGTCCAGACAATGCATAATAAAGGTAAGAAGAATCGATCCATGTGGAAAAATTGAAACATAAACTTTTGGCTAATTTTTGTATGGAAAAAGTCGAAAACATGAAAAAGGGAGCTTATCCTATTCATAGGGTTCCAGAGTGCCATGGGAGGGGATCAGGAACCGTTGTAGGTGGTAAAAGTCAGTATAGTTAGTCATTAGAACGGCAAATCGAAGTAAGTTAGCACCTAAATTTATTAGTTTTGCATCACCTCGGTGGGAATTTATATGGGAATTTATCATGTACCACACTTTTCAACTCGTAACTCCGGAACTGAAACTCCGATTGACAAAAAAATGATGGGAGCATTCTACCGTTCGTTTAAAACTATGCTTGTGCAAATCGAATCAGCCATCTTTGATAAAATTGTATGATATCAATTGGCACATACATTCACACATGCATTTTCCGATCTCGAAGAATCGAATGGTTTATGACACACGGCTTTTCGGATCGGTATCAGGCTGACGATTTTCAGCGTGATTACAAATCCTCTCTACATGAGAAAAACTATGTCAGAAAAATATAAGTTTATCTCTATTGGACGCTAGACTTGGACTTGGCAATTTGATTTTCGTAAGTACACAGCGTTGTCTGGACACAGGGAATACCAAACGCTAAGGTTACGAAAGATGGAAAACAAATGCAACTGCCGATGATTGAAATTCTACAAGGCTTGTTGTTTTCCAGTGGACACGTTCATAAAAACCATTAAATTAATTTATTTTTATTTGGCAACAACCGATGGGCAGTGTATCGTGCACCTCGTTTTTCAGAAAGTTCCACGTAAAATAGTATCGTAGAATACCAAATAAACAAACAAACAAAGTAATGAAGAAATTATCTGAAAATCGTCAGTAGTTTAGCTGTAAAGGTTTTTTTTTAAAGATAGTACGAAATTGGTCGCTCCCCTAAATAAATAATAGTTCTCACCAACAGAAGGACGCATCTTACTGTTCTTAGAATCGATTACTACGGTTTTTTTTGCAGCGAGAGAATGCCATTTCAATTTTTTTTAAACTCGAAAAATACATTTACAGTGCACTTAACGGACCGTTGTCTTCGACTTTAAACAATGTACGATGAACATCTCGAATTCGGGTGATGATGTCGACTTCTTTTAACCTTCGTTTTTTTTAAGAAACTGCTGCTGCTCGTTTGGAGCCTCCCACCACTTGTCGTTCAAAAACTTCCGATTCGATGTGCTTGTGACACGTTTGGAAGATTGTCTTTTTTTGCACGAATGATATATTTGTCCTTTCAGTCGATCCGTTGCTTTTTTCGCATAATGGAAGCCTGACAGATCTGACCAAAGCACGATTTCGTCATGAGCGTGATATTTTTCGATGAATTGCTTCGATTTCGGCAAGTATTTAATTAATATAAACGTCTATATCGGCTGCTTTAGCTTTTTTGGACGAAACAGAGACACTGAAGAGGAATTCCACGAAGATCCGTCCGAAAATCTTTAAAATCGTGACCGACCATCTTAGATTCCAATGAAACTTTACACGTTTCACCGTCATGCAAGACTAAGTATTTTCCACAGGTAATAAGATTATTTTGACTCAAGAGCAACTTTTCAAAAGGGCGTAAACGTTTCTACGTGTATGAATTTAAATTTTTTTTTGTTCGATTACTGTATTTTATACAGCAAAACTATCTGAGAACAAGTTACAGGGAATGAATACTTCTGTCCGAAAAAATATACGCTGAAAAAAATGTTGTCATTTTTCAAAAAACAAAAATTTGCGATAAAAATTTAAATTGCGAAAAAACCCATTTTTTTAATTTTTTATATTTTGTTACCAAAAACCTAAAGAGAAAAGAAACATTTTGATTGTGATTGCATGATGGAGAAAAAATCGGTAAAAAAGTTTTTCTAACAATAACTTTGTACATGTTTTTAAATTTCATACTAATTGTAACTTTCAAATGGTTTACAATATCGCCTTGATGTCAAAGAGAAAGTTGCACGAAAGTTTACGGGCCTTTTGAAAAACCTATTATTGTTGATGGAGAAACGCGACTAACTTATGAAAAGGTCGTAATAAAACAAAATAATTGTTTTGTTAAAACAAAAGTTAAAATATCTCGAGAACTGCTACATTTTAGAAAATTTTTGTTCAGAGCATTTCGATTTAAAATGGCGTTTAGAATCATATTCAAAAAGAAAATTGTATTTTTGACTGCAAATAGTAAGAATTATAAAAAAATGTCAAAAGTTGTTGTTAGGAAAACTTTTTTATTGAAAGCTTCTCCATGATCCAAATACACTAAAAAGGTTGCTTTTACGTCTTTAAAACGATAAACATTAAATTTTTGACATTTTTTGATGGGGTAACGCGAATAACTTTTAAAAAGGGCATAATTGCACGAATTAATTGTTTTTGAAGTAGCAAAATTTCAAATATCTCGAAAACTATTGCATTTTGGAAGATTTTTGTTAAATGCATTTTGATTTTAAATGGTGCTTAGAATTATATTCTGTAATAAAATTACAATTTTGTATGTCAATTAGTATGAAATTTAAAAACATGTACGAAGTTATTGTTAGAAAAACTTTTTTACCGATTTTTTCTCCATCATGCAATCACAATCAAAATGTTTCTTTTCTCTTTAGGTTTTTGGTAACAAAATATAAAAAATTTAAAAAATGTGTTTTTTCGCAATTTAAATTTTTATCATAATTTTGTTTTTTTAGAAAAATGACAACATTTTTTTCAGTGTATATTTTTTTCGGACAGAAGTATTCATTCCCTGTAACTTGTTCTCAGATAGTTTTGCTGTATAAAATACAGTAATCGAACAAAAAAAAATTGAAATTCATGCGCGTAGAAACGTTTACGCCCTTTTGAAAAATTACTCTTGTATCAAAATATTCCAATTGCCAGAGAATATCATGGAGATTCATACAGGGAACACACCTGCAAAGTTTCGTCCGAATCGACGATGGTCATACTTTGCGGTCGGCCGGTTTCTCATGGAATCACTCTGAAATACCCTCAGAAATGGTTGTCCACGCCTACACCATCGCACAGTGATTTTTTTTTTGCCAAAATCATGCCATCTATAAATTATGCCTGAATCGTTAGATTTGGATCAAGAACATCTATCAAAATTATGTCTTTGGTAAAGTTGTAGAGCAAGCTTTTGCCAACAACTTTGCTGAAGACACAAAGTCTTCATCTTTAATATCTTCGCTTTAAAGCAAATTCATTACTATAACTTTTAAATATCATTCTGACAAGTTCGGTATGTTCTGTAAAAAGGTTTAAATTATCAAAATAGACAACTTTCTATATTACGACAACGGATTATCTCGTGTATTTTCTAAATTATGTTGAAGTAGTGTTTCAAATGGTGTTTGGTTGTTAGCGTGGAAACGGCTGAGTTTACGTCAATAGTATTTTCGGACTACTTATCAAAAATTGCTAGGTCTGTCATTTGCTGCTATGATTTTCGTGGTTAATCCTCATATAAGTGAGATTTTTCAACTCAATTTTTTTTGTAAAAAAATGAGGCTAACGCCTTTGTTTGAGTTGTGAAGATTGCTTTCATGAATTTTTTTTTCTGAATTTATGAAGTCTCTTCTTGTAATGTTTAAAAAGTTATAGCTCATTATATTTGGATGACCCAAAAAATACTTTTTTTTCAAATATCTTCTCAATTATTATTCCTACGGGTTTCATATATTCTACGAAGTTATTTTAATCGTTAAAATACACAATTCTTATTTACGCAAAATTTTGCATATCTCGAGTATTTCCGAAAATGTTGGACATTTTTTAAAAATAATATCTTCAAATCATCTATAACTCTACTGGAGACAACGATAGACAAGTGAACTATATTAACATTTTCACGTGAACAATTTTTCGCACACTTTTGGCGAAAAAAAACACTGTGCATCGGTTCAGATTTTGGATTTGCCGACAAGTTTAACGTCGACTGGAGTGCCTTCATTGTTGGCAGTTTAATGGTAATCGTTTTCATTTAATTCGCGGTGCAAAGTCGTAACATACGATTCATAATAAAAAATGAGGAATTTTATATTCGAAAGTGTTTACGGTGAAGTGTACGACAGCAAATCGGTATTTTTAAAGTATTTCGCTGTATATTTTGGTGCTCGCTTTGATAAATTACGCTGCTTTTCTTCTAAATCCAGCAGCTTGAAATACTAAATTTTAGTGCAAATTTGCGAGTTTGGCTTGTCTTTAAATACTTGAAAAGTTCCTTTGGTACTGATATCAATAAAGTATCCCTTTTCCTAGACATTCTCTGTCATGGCAGTATTTTTTCAAATTTTGTTGAAAGTCTTGTTGTGACATCCAATCTACTTAGAGGAAAGGAAAACAAAACAAGCAATTATAAAACCTTTCAGCAAACAAAACGTACAGTTTTCACTAGGTCATGGACATAATTAGCCGTACTAAAATCATTTCTAATCACACCCTGAAACAGAAGAGGAGGGGGACGGCGTCGGTCACAAAATTAACCCCTTTTACTGCATTGTCTACGCATTCATTAGGGCTTAATCACACCGACTCTCTTCCTCCTCCCCCACACACCGGGACAGGGATCATTCGAAATGTGACCTTGCCTACTTTAACAGCCTTCTCGCTGCGTTTCAATCCATCCATCCATCCATCCGGTTTCGCCTTGCATATTCGGTCCCCCATCAACGGTTCCATCGTTTTTAAACTACTCAGCGGTCATCAACTGTCGTTTATGTTTTTGTCCTCTTCCCTCCCTTTCTCCTCGCCATCACCACCAGTAAACAGCAGACCCAGCGAACTCGACTCGAACGCGCTACCATTTATGTGTAACGAATTTTAAGAAGATTGTAATTTATGTTTTCAAATATATGACCAGCTTCATCACGCGCTGCCTGCCTGGTTACCGGCGCTACAGAACATTGGGCACGCGGAAAAAAAGGCTGACTGGGGGAGGTTGCCGGCATCAGAGGACGACTTTCTCCACGACTCGAAAGACCGTGAACTGTCTCACTTACAAGGGGAAAAGGGAACTCGTGGGTTGCTGGAGTGCACCCCTGCTACGCACACGCACACGGAATTCGATCATCACGGACTTCTTACCCGACCAGTGGATTATTGCTCGCATTTTTTGGGGGCCGAATTTCAATTTGCAATTTTGGGTCCAAATTTATTGGGTGAGGCAAATGGCACCATTCAATAAAACTATTCATCGATTCGCATAAAATTATGCAAATGTGGAGGATGATATGTGCCAGGTGGAACAGTTACTGTTACGGTTTTTGTGATTTTTTTCTCTCTCTCCTCTTCCCATTATTATTGCTGCCCTCATCCAGTTCTCAGCCGATTATGGTCAATTCGGAGTTTTTCCATGCTTTATTTGTGCGTAGGCGCGATGTTGAGGAATGTGGCAATCGAATAAATCTCAATAATGCTTACGATTCCTATAAGACTGGAGATCAGTACCGATGGTAGGGGAAACTTTTGGCGCGGACAGCTTTGAACAGAGAGGTTTTGTTCCCTTTTCCAAGTAGCTTATTCAAATTTTGTTCAATCAAAAATTATTTGGTCAGGAAGGTTAGCCCTTAAAATTTGTTTCGCAACAGAGTTAGTAAACTATAAACATCAGTACACTCGAAAACTTGGTCTAAAGTTTGCCGTCGAGCTCTAAATCTGTACTAAAAATATGTCCGCAAGGAAGCATCGTCGAACCCTTTATGTTCGTTCTATTTGTTAGCGATGATTACGAACCCTGAAACAAATTAATTCTGTCATTTATATCGACTCAATCGAACTTGGACAAGGAAACAATCAGCAAGATTTGTGATTCAGTCATGTTATTAACATCTGTGATCATCAGTGTATAATTGCGATTTCAAGATTTCCATAAATCATAACGAAAAAAAAAACACTGTTGACAATAAGCTTGCATTAAAGAGACACTTCAGTACCAGTGAGTAAAAAATGCCTGCTGTTGTTGATGTCAGAATGCTTCAAGCAATTGTTCGACCACAATGACTCATTTCGGCGGAATGTTCGATGCCAGAAAATGTTAAATTATGCACCGAACTGACGCACTAACTTAATTCTAGATTGTCATTAGAACAACTTCCGGGTAAAATTCGTTGGTTGATGCTTAAAGATCGAGTGCTAAGCAAATTTTTGACAGCCCCTGAGAAGTTCTAAGCTTTTCCGCAACAGTACTCAACCACGATCTAGCTGAAGTACTATTTATCCAATCCTCCGACCGATTCTGTGACTCCAAAGTATCTTCACGCTGCTCAAAGATGATTCAATCTCTGAACTATAAATGAACTACAACCACTCGACTGATCCTTCCGGAGTAGCAGAGCCACATGCGTGTTCCAAAACAATAGTTTTGTCATCACGTCGAATCCGTGCGAGAGGTGACAGGTTCAACGACTTCGACTGCCACCGAGAGCCCACTTCAGCGGACCACTCGAGTGGCCTGTAGCTACCTAACTTACAGTAAGACCGGGAGTTGCTGGTTTTTTTTTTTGCTCCTGTGTGTCTGTAGCAGCCTTTTGGAACCCACCCCAAGGAGGAAGTCCGAAGCCATTGTATGGCCACTTGAACCACGCCGGATGAGATGATGATAACAATCAAGGGCCGCAGCCACTCGAAAGCGAACCAAACCAAACGGAATCTTTGTGCGGAGGTCAATCATAAGATGGTGATCACCCTTTGCCTCTACCGGCGTCGTCGTCATCCACCGACCGCCCTTTGCTCTGTTCGGTGTTTTGTTGTTGTGCGGCATTGTACTAGACCTCGACCCCCTGAAGGTCCCAATAGCAACCAACCAACCAACGAACGGCAGGCGAATGACGAACGAAGAGATGAAAACACAACTTCACACGTAATTGCGCCAACCTTTCATCTTGGGAGCCGGATGGTGATCGTGACCATCAAATGGAATGAATGGAGCTCTTGACATACACGCGTGCGGGGCGCACACACGGGGAATTCGACCATTGCATCTAATCGTATTATAACCTATCGACAAAGAGCTTTCTCCTGGGTTTCGCCTTTTTTTCTTCGTTTCGTCTTTCGGATTGCCTGTTTGCATGGACCGCTACTACCTGGGCGCACTTTTGCGAGCAATTTTTTTTTGTCTTCTGGGTTGGGGTTTCTGGTATTTTCTAATTTCAGCATGTCCCAAATGTTGACCCCGGTACAATGCCATTGTTGGGTAGATTTGACGGTGGGGCCAAAAATAGAAACCCTATCGAATCTGCAATGTCACTGGTTTTTTAGCGAGCACCATAGGAGGAGAGGAGGTTTGCCGATGATCAGTTACCAACTGATTCAGAGGTATTCATTTTTAAGGTTGGTCACTGGTTAGATTTTGGATGGGAGTTAATTTCTAATGTCCGTTTCATTATGTAGGGCTTTGACAGTGATCGTGCTCTACCTCTAAAGCGAGATCACACACAACTGATCCCTGTGACCAATGCGATAATCATGTGTTCTTTCCGGGACGTCATGATATCCCAGGAATAGCATAAGGGGTTGTGCATTGGGCCGGAGTCCCAAGGGTTGCAGGTTCGAATGCTGTTTCTGGGGGGATTTTTTTCATATGATAGCTTTCGTGGAATTCCACGAAGATCCGTCAGAAAATCTTTAAAATTGTGACCGACCATCTTCGATTCCTTTTAGAAAGTTTAAATATTTCACCGGCATGGAAAACTAAACATTTTCCACAATCAATAAGATTATTTTAACTTAAGTGAAATTTTCCAAAAGAGCGTAGACGTTTCTACAAGCATTTATTTCATTTTTTTTTGTCCGATACCGTATTTTATACAGCAAAACTGTCTGAGAACGATATACAGGGAATGAATACTTTTGTACAAAAAATATATACACTGAAAAAAATGTTGCGCGTTTTAAAAAAATATGTCAAAAATTAAAATAGCAAAAACCCATTTTTTAATTTTTTTATATTTTGTTAACTAAAACCCAAAGACAAAAGAAATATTTTGAATGCAATTGCATGATATTTATTTATTTATTTATTTTACTTCATATTTGACGCAAAGCGTATAGCTTTGAAATGGTTTACAATATCGGCTTGAGGTCAAAGAAAAAGTTGCAGAAAATTTTTTGGGCGTTTTGGAAAACGTATTGTTGTTGATGGAGAAATGCGAATAACTTATGAAAAGGTCGTAATAAAATAAAATGATTAGTTTGTTAAAACAAAATTTGAAATATCTCGAGAACTACATTTCAGAAATTTATTGTTCAGCGTTTTCCTTTAAAATTACGTTAAGATTCATATACACTCAGGTTTTTTTTACGCGGGGGATACAAGCCGCGTAAATGAAAACCGCGTAAATGAAAACCGCGTAAATGAAAACCGCGTAAATTTCAAAATCCGCGTAAATGAAAACCGCGTAAATTTCAAAATCCGCGTAAAAAAATACCGCTAAAAAAAACCGCGTAAAAAAAACTTGAGTGTATGTTAAATCAGTCATCAAAAAAAATCACAAATGAATTCGGTTACTAGCCTGTTTTGTCACGTCACTTCTAGTGAAATACGCACTTTGGCATAAAAAGCTTTCGCAAATACCGTGTCAAATAAATTTATGAAAAAAATACTTCTAGTCAAATACGCCATTTTATTATTATTATTATTATTATTATTATTATTATTATTATTATTATTATTATTATTATTATTATTATTATTATTATTATTATTATTATTATTATTATTATTATTATTATTATTATTATTATTATTATTATTATTATTATTATTATTATTATTATTAAAATTATGGCTATCATTAAACTAGATAGTTTACGACCAAAGAACTTACTTTGGAATAAGTTTCGTCATAGGAGTAATTTGTGAACATTTGAGGCCTTTTAATATGCTGTTGTGATTTCAATAATTATTCTCCCTAACAGAGACAAATATTTACCAACTTTCGTTTAACCCACGAAACGGCAACAATCATGACTTCAACGAGCATTGCTCTCACGAGCCAGATAATGTCTTCGGCAATGTTGTAAAGCATACTTTTCTTAATAACACGCATTTTATTTCTTCGATTCTTTTAAGGTTATTGCTTCTTTCAAACGGAAGCAGCAATCGAAATTCATTTCGAAGTATCTGATTTGGCAGGCCATATGCACTTGTGGCAAAAATTTGTTATCAAAGGTATCAAAAATAGTTAAGTTTTCAAAACAGAGAGCTTCCAAAAATGGTTTTTGAAACAGCACGATCAAAACCGATGCTTTGGCCTGATTTTGCTTTATGCCACTACTCCAAAACTTTGCACGAGTAGGATACCGCTAATTATGTGTTGGCGAGAGATATAAACCCAACAAACTGTCCTGAACTATGTCCGATTGAGGCCTAATCTTCAACCATGACGAAGCGCGAACTTCGGAAGACCAACCCTAGCAAACGAAAAGCCCATAATACCCCCATGCTCATGGGGTTTGACATGGGTGTTTGAAATGGGTTCAACCCATGAAAACACCATCACAATGGTCCGGTAGATCCCATATAAAATACCATATGTTGGTGTATTTATGGGTTATTGAGACCATTTTATGGTGTCTTGATGGTTGTGAATTTTGGCACGGACCATGTTTAAGGCCTTTTCAAGGGGCTATGTGATGTTTGAACCCATGAGTATTTGCTCGGGAAAGGAGAAACAAAAAACGAAAAGAACATGATGAAGAAATGGAAAAAACGCACCGGAAACGATTGTACAGGCTTTGATGGAGGGCGTCAATAGCAAATGTCAAACATTTTACTCAAACTCATGCTAAAATTTTAGCAAAATATGTAAGCTGAAATAAATACATATACTAAACTAGTGCAGACCTTTGATTTCATTTCAATCAAGACTACTTGACCTTGTCAGGTGCGGAGAGACTCAGAAGAAATCTTGATTCCTCCATTAAAACTCACCACTATTTGTGAAAGTTGACTTTTCAGGACAACCGAATGAAAATGGTAGTTTTGATAACCCTTACGATACATCGCGTCTCAAATAATTTTGCCTGGGGTCTGCTCCAAAGATTTTTGAAAATTCTTCATTCTTTTATTTAACTCGGCTCAATGCGCTAGTTTAACAGAGCCGTGTGAGTTCGGCAAATAACGCCTTTGTTTTCGTCATTATTTGTGTTCGCTATCAGGTGTTATTCCTTTTTCTTCACCGAATTTACGGGTCACATGAGTGTTGGCTGTTAATTTGGAGGTACTGGACGCCGCTTTAGTAGTTCACATCAATGAACGAACCGCAGCCACAAAATTGGTAACCGTTTGTCGTTAAAATGATGGTATTTCTGGCGGTTAGTTTTTCCTAACGAGTACTGTACTGAGTGTTGAAAGGTCACCTCTTGTATCTGAACATCCAATATATTGAGTTAGAAATGTAATGTAAACTAAAAAAACACAATCAAATGAAAATAATAAACAAAATAAAAAACGGTTTCTTCGCATTGTTTCCCGCTATGTGCTGCCTAATCGCAGATTATTTTGTTCTGGATATGTGTAAAGCGTACTTTGTGTTCTGGTAGCTCCTTGTGTTTTATATTGTAAGGTAAGGTAGGTAAGAATAGGTCAACCCAAACACACTCTCGCTACAAAAATACCATTCGTAATGCCTGGCAAATATATGTACCTTCCGCAACAGATTCCACTTCCCCGTACTGTGACATAAACTTTTTTATGGATATATCAGTACGCGGTAAAAGATTGAGATCATACTTCGATTTTATCGTTGTCCATATACCCTAAGCTCTTTTTTAATCGTAATTGTTTCTCATTTCGAATGATCGGCGTAATAGGAAGAGGCCTAAAGTCAATGGCCACCGTATTCGGTAGGAACCCTAAGCTTTTGCTTATGGGGCTCACTTTTTTCGAGGGCACGACAAGTATTTTATTTTGATCTTTAGGCAATGTATAGGCAATGTATACAATAACTGTTTTTGTCGTATGCTTCGTGCCGACTCGGGCAAAAGTGCAGGGATGATTGAGTATGATGATCGAGGGTTTCGGTAGTAAGAAATAGACGAAAAAAGCAGCTTATGATACAAAGAAGGAAAAATTTACCATAGCTGTTCTCAAAATTCTTCTGAATGAAAATTATTTTGTTAGTTTTTACGAGATAAAATCGCGACTCAAGCATTTTCCTTTGATGTGATACTTAAAAGAAATCTTGTTTTCTTAAAACTAAAATGAACAACTCATGTTTTAAAGAAGGTAAAAAAATACAATTATTTATCTTGAATATATTAGATGTTTGCGAGTTGTTTGTTATTTCTGATTATTCAATCTTCAAGAAAAAAACTTGAGTGTAATCTCATTTTACACTATGTTTTATTTATCTTGAAAAGAAAAATTTGGGTGAAAACTAATGATTCTCCGCTAAGGAAAAAATGGGTGAAATCACTGTGTCGGGTTTAGTTCGGACACTATGTTAGTGTTGGATTCTATTGAGACGAAGTCGAAGCGCAAATTCCATAACTAATTTAATTGCATTATACACACAGCACCCCTAGTGACAAGTATTACCACCAACACCAATATTGACATAATGTACTGTCAAAAATGGTGTCCTATTCGATAAGGGTTTTCTATAAAATCGTCTAAAAATTTAAAACAAATAGAAGATACAATACAATCGGAAATGCACAAACCTAGATTGTAGACCTCTCGTGTTTTGTTGTTTACTATGGTTGAGTTATGAGACGTTACTTGATACGAAGTAGCCAGTGCTAAGGGGATGTGAGAGTTTTGAGATGAGATCTGAGAGCCAAAACTGCTCATCATTAGTTCAACTTTCTTTAGGAGGCTGGAAAGCAGAAGATGTCTAAGTTTGCTAAAAACACACAATTTGGCGAACGTTTGCCAAGTGTGGGAAGTGGAGCATCCCGTTCGTGACTACCGGGAAGGTCAATGAGCAGGTGTACTTGAAAAATTGCCCCCAAAAGCGTCTACTTCCACTTTTGATGTTTCACGATGGAAATAAGCATTTCTAGCCGGATTTGGCCTCTTGCCATTATTAGAAAAATGTACTAGAGTGCTATAAGGTACAGGAGGTCAACTTCGTACAAAAGAATTTGAATCCCCCGAACGCATCGGAATTGCGACCACTTGAGAAACACTGGATAATCACGAAGCAGGCACTCTGGAAGCATCCAAGTGAAATCGAAAACAGAATTGAGAAAATAAAATCGATTTCCATACGAATGCAAGTTCACTCAAAAATTGCACAAGACCTTACGAGCAGCGTTCAGCGGAAGGTACGTTGCATTTGAATATGGATATAACGAACATAGGAAAAGTTTAATATGTTTATTCTATTCACTGAAAATTTGAAAACGATTGGTTGAACGGGTGAATTTTGACGAACATTTTCTTGTGGTGTTTATTCCATACACCCTTTACGCATCCATTCCATGCGCACTTATTTACGGCAAGGAATCGAAAGTATGATTATAATACCCGTAGAAATCTGATACCGGTTTTATAATTGAGCGGGACGTTTCGACTGAAAAATGCTCTCAGAATGCAGAATAGTTAGGTCTCTATCATGTTCGAATGGGTCATTGGAGAATCGATAGAGCTAACACCTACTATGTCCCAAAATTGAATTGTTTGCATTGAGGGATCAGATCACACGCAGAAAACCCTTTTTTCATAATATCATTGAGGGATTTGAGGTTTTCTATTCTTCTTCTCATATGCGAATGAGTTGTACTGGTCATATTTATAAAATCGAGTAATTTTAATGTTTCACTTTGACCGCAATTTTAAACAAACTTTACCAAAGAAAGGTGTTGCTTCTTTCGATTAGTGAAAATGTAAAAAAGCTAACTAGGGATTATTATTAGGTGAAGTGTACATAGCTCAGTTCGCTGTCTACAGCTGTCTGAATTAATTAGTAATTACACTAAACATACGTCAAAACCTGTAACAAAGTAGAAGACACTCAAATGTCTTGCGATCAGTAAAGTAAGCAAATAATTCTATCTACTGCTTTGTTGCATATCCACTATACAAATAGTCGCTGCTCCACACTGTACCACAGAAGCAAAAAGGAACCCTGCAGTAGAAAAGCATTTTGATTGACTTAAAACAAACTTGCTTTAGACCTACGATTTGCGAGGTGCATCAATTACTAAAAGTGAACGTGGCGCTTAAGCTTACGGAAATCTCTCAAATACAATTGCACATGTGCGTAGTGCAGTTCTGATAACGTTCAATAGGTTAGCTGAATCAGAAAGCTTTACACGACAACGACAGAATCAAGATCCTCGTACGATAACTCAGTTGAAGGCTGCTTTCTAGATCGGGCACATCATTCTAGGACAAACTTTTTCCAATCGGGATTTGTGAAATGAGAATGTGGAATCCATAATCAGACAACGCTGTCCACCTACTCATCTCAGGTCAATACGTGCCAGTTCTGCAATATGCTAAATCTGGGGTCTAGGTCAAGTGTCAGATTCTGAGAAACCGAGAAGAATATTGCATATTGCTACGCATTGGATTGTTAGTAAAAAATTTCCCATTCCATATGTTTCATCGAATCCAGGTCGGGGACTATGTAGAAAATATTCAAAAATAGACCGATACCGTAAACCGCCATCTTAAGGTTTTAGATCGTCAATCATCAATTATCGTCATTTACTACCAACCCCCTTTTCAAATAACACCCTTATTGATGAAGATTTTCTTTTAATTTAGAGTAACCGTAAGCTGCCATCTTCGATTTCAAAATGGTGTCAATCAACAATTTACGTCATCTACTGACCAACTTTTTTCAAATGACACCATTTATTTGGTTCTACTATTTGTATGTGACAACTCACCTAAAATGTGCGATTCTGAGAGTCGCTTGGATGACGATGGACACCAAAAAGTCCTCTAACACCTAATGCGACTCTCGGAATACTGCTACATGAGTGAGGTGACTGACAAGTGACGTGATTGCGGTGTGACTGTGAGTATAGGATGCCTTCAATAAACTTGCCCAACATTTTTAACAAGAAAATGATTTGGACTTAACGTCTGTGTGATGGTCGAGTTGGCTGCCATGTACTGATGAGATGAAATTCAAATGTTAAACCCAAATTATTAGTAAAAATTGCACAATTTTCAAACTAGCTCAATGGGATCGTAGCATTATCAATACCATCGCGATCGTGTTTCGCGCACAGTTCTCAGGAAGTGCTGTTGATACTGTCTCCAAATTTTTGGCAGAGCTGTCAGTTCGATTTTAGGAAGGGCTTCAAGAGCTACATAAAACCTTAATTGTTACTAGCGAAATAGTGAATGAAATTATATTTTTATGGTGGAAAATGACCCCGAATCACTTAAATTCTTCGAACTTGATACCTAGACAGACCACATTCAATATAATGTGCCTGAATCCGATCTTCTTCAAACTGACGCGGAAATATGAGCTTGCCTATTGAATCGGAAAATAGCGACTGCTCCGTCTTTTTTCCAGTTATTTCATTGAGTCGCATCCAACAAACCAGCGTCATAGTTATTGCTAATTTCAACCGAAAAAAATCCAATTTATCTCAAATGGCTCTCTTCCTAGTAAAGAGAAAAAAAAACCAAAAATTTAATCCTCATAAAAACCAACCTCCCCAAAAGCTCCGCAGGAACCTTATCGGAGACATCTTCGAATCGCTTAATTAAAATCATCTTTAATGTTGACTCATTCGCAGAAGGCAAAAAAAATAACAAACCGTCCATGACTACCAGATAAACGGCCGAAAAAAACATATACACGCCCTGCCCTTCGCATTTACGCGCCCGGAATCTGCGAGCAATTAACTTTATCGCAACATTAGAACCATCTGCCGTGATTTGCGCCCGGTTCGGCTCGGCTCGGTTTCGGCCCGGCAAAGACGAAGGTCACTCGTCCGGATCTCAGCCGCCATCGAGAAGATCAAATCCAGAAAGTTAAAAGATCACGCCCGTGTAATGGCTCTTAATTGGTAACACCAGTTGGTGGTAATCGCGATCGCTACGGCTGACCACCACCACCACCAGGACAAGGTCAAGGCTGTGCGGATTGTATTCCTACCTCCTCACCCTAAGCCACATGAAAACAACAGACCGAACAACCAAGGGGTCAATAGTCCCGATTTTTCAGCGGAGCACCAAAGTGTGCCCGGGAGCCGTAACGAGAGGTGATTGTCCGCCTTAATTTGCCAAAAAAAAAACTAGAGCCACATTTCCCCGGGCACGGATCTCCTCGCAAAAGGGGCAGGAGGCACGCACGAACTCCCCACAGAAGTAAAACCGTAAAATTTTCGCTCGTTTTATGCGCGCGGGGGAAAATCATAGCTGTTTTGGTGTCTACTGGCGACGAACGAACGGACGGGATCAGATCTGGGTCCAGCTCGTTTTGGGTCCCGCCGGTTGGTTGTGTACCTCCGAGGGGCCCCCGATGGGAATAATGGGATGGATTAAACCGATTCGCTACGAAATACCAACATTTAATTGAAAAATAATTGTCTTGATGGCACAGTATATAAATTTATGTGTTGTACACATACCAGACTTTTCTGGTCGATTAAACGGCTTCAACGCGGGTTACCGTTGGTCCATTTGCCGAAATGAACGAAAAAATAAAAAAATAAAAAATAAAACCGACCGAATTGAGGAGATACGAATAATGGTGTTTTCTGGGGAGGGGGGCTAAAAGGTTGTTCTGCTTCTTGGAATTTCTCGGTGTGTGCTGTTTTGCCGTTCCGGTTGTTGGTGAGGGGCAGGGTGATGTTCACGCCCGACTTAATTTCATATGGCGACGCCCGGCGATTCGCTCATCTTGTCCGTAACAATAATAACAATTTGCCGACTTTGCTGAGGCTGCTGCGGTGCGGCGGTGGTAGGAAGTAGCCTTTTTAGCGTCATCCAATCAGCCCATCCGACCGTCAAGGTCTCTCTCGGGTACAGCCATCGTTCGGGAACTAATTCCCGATTTATTGTTGATTTTTCGTGGTGCTGTAGTCAGCACCTTCCAACCATCCGAGCATCCGACCGGCGACAGGTTAGTGCCGGCGATGATATTCGGAATTTTGAGGATAGAAACCCCCTCAGGCAAAACAAACTACATAAACAGTAGCGCAAATTAGAGGCTATTTTCCCGCGCCCATACCTGCACCACCCAAGCGCGTAAAGCAGGTAAGAAGCGCAGGTGAGTCGGTTAGTGAGCCCTCACTCATCATCACAACTGATCAGCAACCATCGATCGAGGCAGGCAGCCAGGCAGGGGAGGAAAGATCATCCTCTCTATAACTGATATTTTTGGAGGCTTCTTCTCCTTATGATTACATTTCAATCACTTGTGGTGATCCTCAATTAAGTTTGGTGGTTTTTTTCGGTTACTAAATAATCACTTCTGATGGGCATCTTATTGTAGGAACGCACTCCTCTCTTCGCTCTACCTTCGTCACTGGCCCGGTAGCTCCCTTCAACTACAGCTGTTTCGTTTTGTTCTTCTTGATCCTAAAAACCCTCCTTTTCTTCCAATATCCATCGTCCGCAAAAAAAATCTTCGACCAGACTGCAGGCTGCGCAGCTCTTACACACCGACGAACAAGTGCGTTAATTATTTGAAATGAAAATAAGTTAATTTGTTTTCGACACTTGCTTCTCGGTGGTGCATCCACCACTTGTCAGGAGGGCGCACATTGTTACCGTAAAGGGAGCGGTTTTCACCAGTACCCCGATGAAATTACAACGATAAGTCGCTGTCTAGTTTTTTTGACATTAAGAACTTAACTTTGGAATTTTTCGATGGCACAAAATGATAAATTTTATGCATTGTCAATTTTTGGAAAAGTTTCTCTTTCAACCAGCGATCGAGTAAAAAGATTGTCACGTCATGCCAACAGTACACTATGTAATAGAAATTCCGTGAAACCCATCAATATCAAAACTAACAAAAATAAAGAAATTAAAAATAACAAATTAAATAAATATAATATTTACACAAATAAAAATAACAAAAGCGAAGAAAATGAAAGTACCAGCAATAACAAAACTAACAGAAAGTAGCAAAAATAATAAAATTTTCAAAGAAAACAATAGAAATAGTGAAAGTAAAAGCAGTAAATATACTAATACTACTAAAAATTAAAAAAAGAATGACAAAAATAATGAAGATAAAAGGAACAAAAACTACAACAGTAACGAAAATAATAAAAACAAAAAGTATAAAAATAAAAAATATATAGGGGGACCAGGGGCTATTAAGACCGTGGGGGTAATTAGCACCACCTCGATTTCTCAGAAAATAGCAAGACTTTCTGACTGTCGTACATATTTTGATATCTGAATTTAATTCTTGGGAATTTTTTTTATTTCTTTTATAGAGGTTTTAACCTTAAGGTCATTCGCCTCTTCGGGTTAGAAAAATCTCTTATGAAAAATTTCTAACCCTATGTGCGAGGTTGGGATATTTTAGCAAGGAGATACAACGTTTCTCCTTTTTTGCCACCCTCAGAACAAAAATCATTATAATGGTAAAACCTGTGATTAAAGCAACACGTAACAGTGAAAAAATAACAGATAACTGCTATTCTATGGAACGATTTTTGTTTGAGTGAAAATACAGATATTTTCAAGACGCGCACCACTTTTGTGCGAAATGAGCGTACGAGGCTATTCGGACACCCTATTCCATCAACCACCGTTCAGCGGCTGCGCACACGATTGCACACACCACAACAAAGAAAATACATGATGCGCCAATGGACAGCTGTGATTCAGTTTTTGTAAAGCAATTAATTTTTTTGCTCCTTAACGAGTTTCTCCAATAAATATTTCATAGGTAAACATAATTACATTGTAGAAAAAAAGAAAAATGGCGGTCTGAATTTTCTCTCCCTACATTGTAAAAGGTTGGAAAAACAGAGTTTTGCAAATCATCGCCTAGCGCTGCCATGGAGTGGTGCAAATGAAGTTTTCTGACTCCAAAAAGCAGATGAGGTTTCAAACTAACAATTGACCGATAAATTCTTTCAAATCTATCTATATCTAATAAATAAAATAAAAATAAATAAAAATAAATAAATAAATCTATCCACCTAAAAGAGCGATTTGCTTAAGTAGGTCCGAATAGCCCCGGGTTCCCCTAATAAAATTTGACGGTGCTAGTTACTGATGAGGCACATCCGAAGCGCTGAAAAACGAATTTCAAATTACGTATTGTTCCGTCCTGTACAAAAATGTTTCACTCTATTTTTTGCGAAAGTGTAATAAAAATAACAAAAATTAAAAGTAGCAAATACCAGTAATAAGAATAAAATTATCAATCGTAACCGGTATAAAACATCTACGTAATAAAAACAAAAATAACAGAAACAACAGCGCAAAAAACCAAACTGATGAAAATTAAATAAAATAATAAACAAATTAACCTAAAGAAATAATCAAGTGAAAGAAATAAACGAAACAAAATTATTAAATGTGTTCAAACAAAAATAGTTCAAAATAGGAACCAGAATTACAAGAAATAAAATCATAAAAAATGAATCCTCGTAAAATAACCAACATAATGATACCAAATAGTAATGTAACCGATAAAATAATACGAATAACAAAAATAAAATAACAAACAATACAAAATTATCAAAAATAACATATACAGGGTATTTGGTTCATGGTTAAGAACCTCTCGGGGTGTGATAGACTGTCATATATGGAGAAAAAATTGTTCTATACATACCATCAAATCTCAACCGTTACAGAGTTATTGAACTTTTTGTGTAAAAACTTATTTGTTTTAAAATACTTCTAACTCAAAAAGTATACCTTGTATTTCAAATATTTTAGGTCTACTGGGAAGGTGAGAAAATTTCGCATTGAGTGATGCCCTTACATGTTTCAGCTAATGAGTTTAAGTAGCCTTTTCAAAGTAATTTTTTCAAAATTAAACAATTTTAATCGATTTTTTGTTCATTTCTTGAAAATCCTAATAGTTAACCTCATCATTTTAATAATCCAGATTGTTTGTCTTAAGAAGCTGCATAATGCGTTCTTTGACATGATGCACTTACCTTTTCTTATTTTCATGAGTTTGGGTTATTCAACTTGGATATTTTTATCTCATTTTCACTAATACCAGCTCTAATTGAAAAAGTATGGCACTTATTGTACTTTTTTTTCTTTTTATTCGAAAGCCAGGAAAATTTTACAGAGAAAAATGTATTAATAACTTTCAGTTAAGTAAATTTAGTATTCTTTTAGAAGCAAATTAGTTTAAAGTTAGAGCTATTATTAACATTTTCGTTAATTTTCTTAAAATAGTAAATAACAAATATCACCATTATTATCATGGAAATAATGCATCTCAGCAAGTTCTACAGTTCTTTCTTTGACTCCATTCAGTTATCTCTTTTGGTTCCGACGCAAAATCGTTTTTATCACATCGTTTCATATGCAAAAATAACGATTTCGAACCCACTACATTTGTGGCGAGCTAATGCTGTGTTAACTATTAAATAGCAGGAAAATGAAAAGAGATATAGACAAAGTGTCAAATAAAAAGTTGTAGAAAACATTAAGGGACATCAAATGAACAATAGTAACGATAAATTTTGTTGATTAATAATTAGAATAATTAAAAAACTCCAAAAACACAAATTTTGAGTTATTTCGTTAGTAAAAAATCATTTAGTACACTTAACTAAAATATATTTGTACATATTCTGGTAGGACATTTTCTCAGCTTTCCAATGAAATCTTGTAAATAACGATATAAAGCATATTTCTTAGATTAGAGTCTTTTAAGCACTTGCAAGTCGGTTACAGGAAAAGTATAGAAATGAAATTACAAAGAAACAAGAAGAGATAGGAATATGACGTTCAAGAACAAATTATGAATCGTCCTAAAACCCAAATTTTGGATAATGAATATTGCTATAATCATACTTCATTATTTCGAGAAAATTAGCAAAAACCTCCTAAAAAACATTAACTTTTAACTACTTTACAGCTAAAAGGTAATTAAAACTAATTAACTAAAAGATTTGAGAACACCATTCAAAAGAAAATTTTCTCACCTTTCGAATGGAACTAAAAGATTTAAAATACAAAGTATACTTTTAAAGTTAGAGATATTTTAAGATAAATAAGTTTTTTACACAAAAGGTTCAATAACTCTGAAACGGTTGAGATTTGATGGTATGCGTGGAACAACTTTTTTCTCCAAATATGACAGTCTATCACTCTCCGAGAGGTTCATAACCATGAACCAAACACCCTGTATAATAGAAATAGAGTAAGGAGGGGAAAATCCGACCTAGTAAATTGTTTTGGCTGTAAAATGCTCATTTTACCTCAGATCATGTAATTATATATAGTAAATTAAAGGTTAGGCTTCTGAGCAGCTTTTTTTCATAGCATTTGATTCCGACTTTGGAAAAATTTCGAGATTCGAGCGTTTTACAAAAAAGTTCATTTTGTGTTTTCAAAAATGATGGGATAAACCCGAGCGCAAATGTTTTCGGTTGATTTAGTACAAATATTACCCATAATTTAATAGTTATTCAATGATAAATCAATAAATATAATGCTATTGAATAGTAATAAAATTAATCCTGGAAAGACAGATGTCTTATGTTTAATTCCACTGATATTAGTTTGCGTAGTGCATCCGATCTGATCTAAATGGTGAGTGAAGCGAAAGCAATTATGTGAAAAAAATCCCCCAGAGGCGAGATTCGAACCCGCAACCTTCGGGACTCCGACCCAATGCACCAACCCTTATGCTATCCCTGGGACATAATGACTTCCCAGAAAGAACATATGATCATATCTCGCCTCTGGTGGAAATTTTTGCACATAATTGCTTTCGCTTCACTCATCATTTAGATCATTTTTCCCCGTTGGATACCACGAAAAAAATTTTAAATAAGGTATTGGCACTTACATAAAAAATCAAATAAATGAATTATCAATTAAAAATATGAAAGTACAAAAAATAACATATATAATAAAAAATCAGAAAAACAACTCAAAATAGTAAAACATTGCAAAATAACAAAACAATGAACATAAAAATAAGGAACCATTCGTAAATTACGTAACGCAAAAATTGCCCAAAACTGACTCATCCGTGTAAAAAATTGTCACGAATTCGTTTGGAAATCGTTACAACTAGTAATATTACTAAAACTACAACATTTCGTGTAGGTTCGTACCCCTGAGGAATGGGTTTAAACACCATACAGCTCCTTAAAAAGACCATGAATATGGTCCGTTTCAAATTTAACAGCCTTCAAAGCACCATAAAATGGCCACAATAATTCAAAGATGCACCGAAATATGGTTTACATGGGATTTACCGGGCCATAGTGATGGTGTTTTCATGGGTTAATACCATTACAAACACTATCACAATACCATATAGTGGGGAGGAATTTGCACCATGAACATGGGGTCATTATGGAAGTTTCGTTTGCAAGTCGTTGGACGTGTGATATGCGGTTAGCGCTGTTCTTATTGTGTTAGTACCCCGACCAGATCTGAAAGCATGTTGCCGAATGTCACGCCGCCCGCGGCGATTCTAGCTCGCAGCTCACGTTCACAGAACGACGACCCGTGCGAGCATTCAAAAGCTCACGCGAATATGCAAACAACCACACGGTTATATAAACGAAAAAAGATGAAACAGGCTGTCATCCGCGGCATAAAAATATCCACATGATTGTATCCGTTAACATAATATCGCTTGAGCTCTTCGCGATAATACAAATATAATCACGCATACGAACATGCAATGGCGATCATCCGCACACACCTATACCCGCGATATCGCATACATAAAAACGCTCCGGGGACCGACTGAATATGTTGGCGAACCTGCGAATTCAACAACGCGGTCTCAAGTGCGATTATATAAACGTCCGGGTTTGCATGCATGAATTACGTTTAGCGACTGTTGGGCGATCGTAGCGCTGGCTAGTGCCAAGTTGCTACTTGCCAATAGCATTTCAAAGTGACCGTTTTATTTCTTCTACACATTAAAAACTGTACTTGGATGTCAGTTCTCAGTGACTAGAAGTGATGCTCTAGTGATATGGGGAAACTCACTCACTTCTAGATCGGAATACACTCATACACTCAAAATTGTGGATCCTGGAAACATTCAAAGGCTCACGTGAATGTGCAAGCGCACGGTTATGCAAACGAATGTACACACGCAGAATTTTATTTATAGCATACTTTTCTATCTGTCTCTCGCTTCTTCTGCTGTAAATTTTATGTATTGAACATATTCGGTCTATCCCTTCATTGAATGCTTACTAAGAGTATATGCTAGGAAATGCATAAAAATCACAGCAGAATAAAAGAGACGAGAATAGAACGTCCGGAAGAATAGAAAACTTGTGCATATACACTAGAGAACAAGTTTCAGGGCGGCATGACTGTTCGCATGGTTCTAGTGCTATGAGGGAACTCATTCTCTTCTAGTATCTGAACCGTACACCCAAAATAAGCATCATATTCACGGTCCACGCGGTCATCCAAAAACACACGCGAGTATTCGAATGGCCACACGGTTATAAATTCGAATTTATACACGCAAAGTTACATGCACGCTAGCACACGAGACATACGAACGCCCACGTGATCGAACACGTTAACATACAAACGCTCGAGCCCTTCGCGAAGATACACAAAGACGAGCATGTAATCGTGATCATCCACGCACAGCTACGCCCAAGTTCGCACATATAAAACAGCCTCGAATGATTTAGTGAACGCTATAGCACCTCTAATCGAGTTAACTCAAGCGTGAACATATAAACGCTCAGTCCCACGCGATCAGTCCCTAAACCCGCACATCTGAACCGTACAACCAACATCAAAATCAGAATCACGACCCTCTGTACTCTGACCCTCTGCCCCAAGCAGTGTTTTAGTGGGTGACAAACCTCTTGAACCTTCCGGAAGTCGCGCTAGTGCACGGAGTGCATGCTGCTCTGAAAATCTAGCGAAATCGGCTGCTCGTTCAGTGGACCATTTGTGCGACTTCCGGATGGTTAAGTGATGTAAATAAACGATAATATAAATCCTCAAAAACTATTGGTTCTGTAAGCTCTTAACGTATATAATGGTACTACATGGAATTATTCAATTTTCTCGCCGCTTTGTCTAAAATATGTGTTCAGCAATGTTGTATTCAATTTTGGAGTAGACAAGACATACATAAATAACGAAAAAACACGGAGTTTGAAAAATCTTTCGAAAACTACTCGAATAAAGTGAAAATTTCCAACTCATCTCGGTCAGAGCCATCAATATGGTGCACCAACCGAACACTACAGTGATGAAAAGGCTTAAACATAGGTCCGATTGTTTTCTATTATCATTCGTATTGAACTGTTTGAAGTGAACGGGACATCTCCTCAAAGGGGGGCTGTACAATATTGCCAAGAAAATATTTGTGAGCTGTTCACGGCTGGGGGATTGCAATTGTACTAGTTTGCATAGTTACGTGCTCCTATCAGAAGATAATATAATTATTTTTGTACTTTTTTGTTCTGTATTTTTTATACTTTCCTACTTTTGTATTCTTCTATTCTTGTGTTATTATATATTTGCATTTTATATTTTTTATTACTGTGTTTTGTACTTTTGAATTTTTGATCTTTATATTATTTTGTATTTTGGTATATTTGTGCTTTTATATATTAGCATTTTTTTATTTTTGTATTTTTGAGTTTTTGCAATTCTGTATTACTGTATTTTTGTACTTTTGTATTTCTGTACTTTTGTATTTTTGTATTTTCGTACTTTTGAATTTTTGCATTATTGTATCTTTGTTTTTTTTGGAATTTTGTATTGTTGTATTTTTGCACTTTTGTTATTTCTATTTTTGTATTTTCGTGGTTTTGAATTTTGATATTTATGTATCTTTGTATTTTTGTATTCGCATAGTTTTGCAGTTTTGTATTTTTTAATTTAAGTATTTTTGTTCTTTTTGTATTTTACATTTTAGTATTATTGTATTTTGTACTTTTGTATTTTGTATTTATGTATTTTTGTATCGTCGAGTTTTTGTATTTTTATATTTTTATATATTCGAATTTTTATATTTTTAAATTTTTATATTTTTTATATTTTTATATTTTTATATTTTTATATTTTTATATTTTTATATTTTTATATTTTTATATTTTTATATTTTTATATTTTTATATTTTTATATTTTTATATTTTTATATTTTTATATTTTTATATTTTTATATTTTTATATTTTTATATTTTTATATTTTTATATTTTTATATTTTTATATTTTTATATTTTTATATTTTTATATTTTTATATTTTTATATTTTTATATTTTTATATTTTTATATTTTTATATTTTTATATTTTTATATTTTTATATTTTTATATTTTTATATTTTTATATTTTTATATTTTCATATTTTTATATTTTTATATTTTTATATTTTCATATTTTTATATTTTTATATTTTTCTATTCTTAAATTTTTATATTTTTGCATCATAGTATTTTTGCTTTTTGTACATTTGTATTTTTTATTTTTGTATTCTCGTGGCTCTGAATTTTGGTATTTATATATTTTTGTATTTTTATAATTTTGCATTTTTTATCTTTGAATTCAATTTTTGTTTTCTTTTGAATTTTTTTTGTATTATTGTTTTACGTTTATTGTACACAGCGAACAACCGAATTTGGAATCACACGACCGAAACTCGTTTTTGATTATTTCCCACTAATTTCATGCATCGAGCCGCAAACCTTGAACAGAAAGAATTGTGATTTTAATCGATTACTGCTTTTCAAAACCTATCGGTCGAATTCCCATTTTTCTGGAGATTGCATGTCAATACCGGGAGATAAAACAATTATTAGGATGAGGCCGCCTCCGTGCACCGACTGCATTGTTTAGTTTGTTCAGCTTCATGCTAGTGACCGGAGCCAATTGAAACAAATAGTTTCCACCCGTAGAATATTTCCTTACGTAATCAAAATAGCCATTTATCAGCGCTTTCAAACCATTCATAAGAATTGAAATTGGCAAATTTACACCAATCATATCAGAGTCGCATTCAGGAACAACAGATGAGCCTGAACATAGAGGACAGAAATCTGCAGCATCCAACGAATTTCGAATCCATTAAAGGTTCTTTTTAGAACCACTATAATTATATTGAAGAATAAATTGAAAATTTCTCATTGAAATGTCCAATATCGTTACACTTGAATGAACAGCCCAAAGTACAGTCATGACACTCCGGTTCTGTCACATTACCCACGCATTTTGTTAAACTTGAATATTTATTGTAGAATCAGTTCATTCGACATATAAATAATAGTTCTTTAAATCGTAATTAAAAAATTCACATTCTATAGATTGTTGGAATTCTTTAAAGTTTTAAAAATTTTCGAATTCTTTAAATTTTTTAAATTCTTTGAGTTCTTTAAATTTTTAGAATTATTCAAATTCTTTAAAATTTTTAATTTCATAAAATTCCTTTAATTCGCTCCTCTGCTGATTGATGGTATTGTTGAAAAACAGCAATAACATATACGGCTCGAGTGCATTACCTTGCTGACACAAACACGGCATTCCTGAAAAACTGCCCTGAACTCGAATGTCACGTGAAACTGGTTAATGGCAACTACCACAAAATGCCGCAATTTCTAGCAAAACCAACTCTCCAGTCCTAAACCGAACCACCGACGGTTCCCGGTGATCTTCAACTGCATTTACATTACCTTCCCTCTCTCGCAGCGATGGTGAATGGTTAGTTGGCTGTTGTTATTATTATTGTTGCACTGGCTGCCGATACACAACAAGAGTACCCCGGTCCAATGATAAACACTATATCGCGCTTGTTACCAGCTACGAGAGGGGAAAAAATCGGTTTCCCAATTCCCGCGCGAGCTGCTGCGTGTGTGGTCACAAGATCAATGCAAATTTTCTCTTCGATTTCTGACACTTTTTGCACCAGAAAAAAAAAGATCTTCTCTCGAGTGTGAACCAGATTTACCTTTTTTTCCTATTGGCGCTCGAAGTTGCTCAAGTTTCTACTTGGTGCGCGGGCAAAAGTTTTTGCTACTTGAGAACGTATTCGAGTGACCACTCTCGAAGCAGCTGCCGGCTGATGGCTGCATTCCTAGTAGCAACAAACGCGCTACGATGCATCACAACATGGCATGTTTACAACCGACAATAGTACAACTATATGGCCCCGCAGTATCGAACGGTACTCTTGCGCTCCAAGACACAAATCTATGGCCAATAACAACATCGGGCGGCGACAACCGTAGAACGAACGATGGCTTTGGAAAATTTACGACCCCCGATTGACTGGCGCGCCCTTCAGCCCGGAGGACTACACCGAAACAACTCGGAGAGATGATCGTAGTTTTTCGATTATACCGTTTCCCTTCCCGATTAATCTTCGCCCATGGGTCAACATCCGTCCCCGTCACCCTTGCTTCAGGGTGACGATCATAACACGCGTAATACAACTAAGGGCTATAAATAGAATCGACAGAGAGAAGAAAAAAAACAGATCGCTGTCAAACATGAACTTCTTCCTCCAGGCGAAAGCTAATGCCTAATGGACATACAGGATTGGCTCCCTCCCCGTAGGGGGTCTCACACTATTCATAAACCTGTCCGTTCCGGAGTTGCCGATTATCACCGGTTCCTAAATGAAGCTGATAATGATATGCTACTTTCTTCGACCCCAAACAACACCCCACATACTCAAACCCGACGACACGAAGGGAATGTGTAATAATCATTAACGCCCACCGTGTTTTTATTTCTTTTCTCTTGATGCCATCTCGTCGTCGTCGTCCACTGTTGGATGAGTATAATTTTCATAGTTTTATGAGCAGAGAGGTACCCGACCCGTGGAAGATTAGACAGCCGCGCCACGAGGAGGCTATTGTCCGGACAAATGAGTAGCCCAAATGGAGCCATTTCGGTGGGTTGTGATGAGTTTGTGTAAAGTGCAGAGAGATGCGGGATTCAGATTAGTCGTCGTCGTCGTCGTCATCGGGGCGAAATTAGCAGTTAATCGTTTGTCATTGGGGCACAACCGTGACCTGAATGATCGCCGGAGCTGCGTCGAAATCGGTGAAAATCAAAGCGACTTTGCACGGAATTACGCCCTTCGATTCGAAGATGGTAGAACAAAACTGAACTCACCTTGATGGCGGGAAGAATCGCCTTGGCATCCTCTGGCAGGACTAACTTTTGCCGTGGCTTGACCGCGTTCTGCTCAGCCTTGTTGTTGTTGTTGTTGATGTTATTGTTATTGTTCCCCTTGGATGAATCCACCGGCGACGAGTTAACGATCCCATCTGCAACCCTGCAATTTGTTCCGGAGTCACATTATGCAAAAATGACATTCAATTGTTCTGGTTCTCTCACCTGCTATCCTTTGCCGTTTTGCCCTTTTGAGGTGTTGATTTCTTGCCACCACCGGTGGTGGCGGCGGCCGCAGTAACCAGACTCAGTTCCTTGAGGTTCTCAGCGATCGCACTCTGCTTGCTGGTGATTGCCTGCAGCAGTGACTCGTTCGTGTCATTGTTGTTGTTGTTATTGTTGCTGTTGCTATTGAAGATTGTTGAGGCAGTCGCTGAAGCACCCTGTATCACGTGAATGAACCGCTCCAGGATGATTCCGAACATGAGCAGGCCAATCGAGAGGGCACATTCCTGTACTTCGGATCGGGCACCGGGTGCAATAGATGCATCTGAAATAGAAAAAAAAAACAAGAATAAATAAAAAATGGATCATCAGTTGGTGAATCCCACACCGCCGCGACCGTGGTGATCGGGGATACGGGGGAACTCTTTTCTCTAATAACGATAATGAAATTCTATTCCGAGAAATGGGCTGCACGGTAGCCGAGAAAGAATGGACATAATGAAATAATTGGAAGCGTTTTGTGTCTTTCGCGGATTGCTGCAGTTCGAGACTCCGGGCGCGGCGAAACCTTGCCGCGCATCCCAGAGAGACAACAAAGAATTCATTTGTTGCTTGCCCGGGGCCAGCGAACGGATAAAATTGCAGTGCTTGCTTGCTTTCTGGGGCTGGCTGACAGGAACCAAAAAAAAATAAAAAAAATTAAGGCGTATTTCGGGCGTGTGAATAACGGAATATTAATTTCAGAAAAGTTGCTTGATTCAACTCAAGGTGTGTATGTGTGCGTGTGGTGATAGATGCTTGCTCGCTCACATTGTCAGTGGGAATAAGAACGTACGTGTCACGGTTCTTGACTTTTTTCAGATGTGACCCTGAAAAGGGCACTTGTTTAGAACCGCTTCACATGTGTGTTCTGGAAAGACAAACAATACTCAAAATGATCGTCCAGTGATGCCGGTTTCTTAGTTGAATTCATCAACTTTAATTCATTACACTATTTATCGCAGTGAACATCTACGACAACGAAGTTTAAGTTTCAATATTCGAACTTAAAACCGGGAGTACCGTTCTCCAACTCTTATCAACCAACAGTAAACTACGATCTGGCAACACTGGCTTCAATATCGTTTACAGAACGAAAAAAAAACGACAGCGACTAAATTCAACCACCGAGCCCAACTTTCCAGCGACCGACTCGATCGACACGGTGGTCGTCTTGGTCTAGTGAACAGGAAATTCTCCCAATTCGTGGAATGATATCGAGAAATCTGGTCTTATGCGGCGCAAAACCCAACGACTAAACACGATGGTTTTCGTTTCGGCGAGGGACTAATTAGCACAGAAATTAGAATGAATATGGATGATGTGGTCCCGTCCATCACTGATTGTGGGTAGGAAGTGGGAGTGAGAGCGAGCGAATGTTCTTGAGAACTTTCCACATTTCCGCATGTTCGTGGGAATGTGCTTTTCGCACCCAAGTGCAAAAATCCTCGCACCGACGACGGCGGCGACGGTGGCTCGGGTTACCAGAGGTCAACATATTTTTTGGAAATTTTTCCACTGAAATGTTCTTTCATCGCTCATCGTTTTGAAGAAGAAAATAATAATGGATCCGGCTGGTTTGTTCTAGCAAGCTTGACGAACGATGAACGTCGCTTTAAATGGAAATTATTCTTTCGTAGCGAAATGGACCGATTAGAAAGGCAGGATGATGGACGGGGAAACATGAACTGAACAAGACAGACCGACAGATGGACAGACAGCGCAAGTTAATATGAACGCGTTTGTGCAAAGAAATGGTCTCATAATCACCGGAAGCCGATTTAAGCATGGTTGAGTTGAACCAGAGCAATGTGGGTATTATAGAGCGCGAAATGGTTTAGAATTTGGTAGCGCAACGTTAAAATATGAGCATTTAATTATAGCGCGAACGAATTTGCCATGCGTTTGCTACCTGTGAGATTCCGTTATATTTTTTCGCTTCGCTTGACTCGTTCAACAACAAAAAAACGAGGGTATTTCCTTGAAAATATTCCGAGAATAGTTCGTTCAACCAGTTTAAGACATTAATAATGGAAAATTGAGAATAGAAAATTAAAAGGAACATGGAAAATGAAAAATAAAAAAAAATAAAATGAGAAAATGGAAAATGTTAAATTAATAAAGAAAAATGGAAAATAAAATGTAAATTAGAAAAGAAAAATAGAAATATGAAAAATAAAAAATTAAAACTGAAAAATGAAAAATAAGAAATAAAAAATAAAAAATTAATGAAAAATGAAGGCTGAGAAATGAATGAAAAATAAAAATCAAAAATTAAAGATGAAAAATGAAAAATCAACAATGAAAAATAAAAATGTTAGTGGAAAATTAAAAATGAAAATAAATAGTTAAAATTAAAAAATGAAAAAGGAATAATGAAAATGAAAAATCACTATGCTATATTTCTGGTTTCTGATAAGGTGAAGCCGAAACGCAACTAAGTACGAAATAAGGATTTGTGCCCTCCTGTACAAAGACTGGTTTCTACCAACAAATTTTCACCCTAGTGAGAAATTTTGGTTTTTACCAAATTTTCCTCCTTAGGGTGAAATATAGCATAGTGCTTTCGCATAGGCCTGCTAAGCCAAGACAAGTTTCGGCTTCACTGTGTCTCATCGACATAAACAGAACTTCTGTTCGAACGGGACATCACGTTTGATCAGTCGTTCGATTGAAACACGAAGTGTGTTTTAGTTTTAAGGGATTTGCGTCAAGCTGGCGCTAATCTATTCCGACAATAAGTTAGTGTCGGTTTCTGATGAGTCGAAGCCGAAACGCAACTAAGTATGAAAATCAGAAAAGAAGGAGAAAGGAAAAGAGCAAGAAAAAGGAGAAAGGAAAAAGAAAGAAAGGAAAAGGAAAACGAAAAATGCAAAAGGAAAAACAAAAAAACGAAAAGGAAAAGAAAAAAAAGAAAAATAAAATATAAAAAATGAGAAATCAAAAATGAAAAATAAAAATGATAATGAAAAATTAAAACAAATAGTTAAAACTAATTAAACATGAAAAAGGAAGAATAAAAATGAAAAATGAGAAAAGAAGGAAAAAGGAAAAGAGAACAAGAAAAGGATAAAAGAAAAAAAGGAAGAGGAAAAAGGAATAAAGAAAAAGATAATGGAAAAAAGAAAAATGAGAAAGGAAAAAGGAAAAGGGCAAAAGGTAAAATGAAAAAGGAAAAACAAAAAATGAAAATGGAAAAAGATAAAGAAAAAGGAAAGCAAAGGAAAAAGAAAAATAAAAAAAGGAAAATGGAAAGAAGGAAAAGGGAAATAGGAAAAAGAAAAAAGGGAAATGGAAAAGAAAAAAGGACGAAGGAAAAAGGAAAAAAGAAAAATCAAAAAGGAAAACGGAAGAAGGGAAAAAAAGAAAAAAAAAGGGAAAAAAGGAAAATAGGAAAAAAGAAAAAAAGGGAAAAGGAAAAAGGAAAAACGAGAAAGAAAAAGGAAAAAAAAGAAAACGAAAAAGAAAACTGAAAAATGAGAAATCAACAATGGAAAATAAAAATGTTAGTGGAAAATTTAAAATGAAAATAAATAGTTAAAACTAAAAAATGAAAAAGGAATAATGAAAATGAAAAATCAGAAAAGAAGGAGAAAGGAAAAAAGAGCAAGAAAAGGGAGAAAGGAAAACGAAAAAAGGAAAAGGGAAAAAAAGGAAAAGGAAAAATAGAATATGAAAAATGAGATCAAAAATGAAAAATAAATATGTTAATGAAAAATTAAAACAAATAGTTAAAACTAATAAAACATGAAAAAGGAAGAATAAAAATGAAAAATGAGCAAAGAAGGAAAAAGGAAAAGAGAACAAGAAAAAGGAAAAAGATAAAAGAAAAAAGGAAAATTAAGAAGAAAAAGGAATAAAGAAAAAGGATTAGTTAATGGAAAAAAGAAAAATGAGAAAGAAAAAAGAAAAAGGGTGAAAGGAAAAATGAAAAAAGAAAAACAAAAAATGGAAAAAGGAAAATAAAAAAAGGAAAATGGAAAAAAAGAAAATGGAAATAGGAAATAGGAAAAAGAAAAAAGGGAAAAGGAAAAAGAACAAAAGGAAAAAGAAAAAAGGAAAAAAAGAAAAAGTAAAAAGGAAAAAAAGAAAAAAAGAAAAGGAAATACGAAAAAGATAAAGGAAAAAAGAAAAAAGGAAAAGAAAAAAAGGAAAAAAGAGGAAAAAAAGAAAAAGGGCAAAGAAAACGAAAAATAGGAAGGAAGAAAAGAGACAAAGGAAGGAGGAAAAATTCCGGAAAAAGAACAAAGAAAATGAAACAAGTAAAAGGAAATAGGAAAACGAAAAATTAAAAAGAAAACAGGAACAGAGAAAAAGGAAAAATAAAAAAGCATGAAAAATGAAAAATGGAAAACGTAAAATAAAAAATAAAAAATGAAAAAATATTTTAAAAAAAGATTTACTAAACATATATAATAGGCGGGCATAGCGTAGTTGGTAAATCGATTGCCTTGTACGCAGTTCACCTGGGTATGGTTCCCAACCCCACACATAGGGTTAGAAATTTGCTTAAAAAAATTTTCTAACCCAGAAAACTGCTATAAACAAAACAAAAATACTATAAATGTTAAACAAAGAAAACAGGAAAGAGAGAATAAAGAATATGATACAATTATAAAGAGAATATAAGAAAAAGTAAATAGAAAAATTGAAAATAGATCGTTGAAATAGAATAGAAAAGAGAAAATAAAAAAAAGATCTGTTCGGAAATTTTTCAAACTAAATGCAGTCGTTTATTCTACCGCTTTCACGATCACAAAAATGTTCACTGCACTCCTACTGCACTGTTAATCTCAAATTGTGCAGTTATTTACAAACAAAATGTCGTATAAGCTGGATTTACGTAAGTCTGTTTAGACGACTCTGTACAAAAGAAAGCCTTCAATCGATTGCCTTGTACGCAGTTCACCTGGGTTCGACTTCCAACCCCACACATAGGGTTAAAGATTTTTCCAAAAAAGATTGATCTAACCCGAAAAGAGGTGAAGGACTCTAAGGTTAAAGCCTCTATAATCAAAATTAAAAACAAAAGTCTTCAAGCGTTCAAAGACAAGCCCCAATCTGGCGGGCAACTTTGTTCAAAGTTTCGAAAGATTGTGATAATTACAGTTTCCCACCAAAACAACACCAAAGTGTCAGAACAAAGAAAAATGTGCTGTCCAATTCCAAAAACAAGGTTACGCTATCAACATGAAAATTGAAACGAATTTTTTTTATAAGCTCTACTGCCCACTATATTAGAAATAAAAACAACATAATTCATCAAAAACTCAAAAAAAAATACCAATTTGCTGCTGTACACTTCACCGTAAACACTTTGCGTGTGGGAAATTCATCGTTATGAATCGTACTTCACATTTTTGTTTGCACCATAAATTAAGTAAAAAACGATAGCTATTACACTGACAACATTGAAGCAACGCCAGACGATGTTAAATGTGCATATATGTGCAATGGACGTTGATGGGAAATTTGAAACTCGGAATAAAGTGGAGTAAGATTACGTCAATACGATGACACAATCAGTTAAAAAGTTATAATAAATAAAATATCTAGAAGCCAAGTTGGTTCTGTCAGATACTGATGAGGCGAGTTCGAAACGCTAATCTTCGACGTGTAAAACTTATTGATTTTAATCCTAATTTTTCTATAGGGCAAAAATAAAAAAAATAGCTTGAGACGTATTTCGCACCAAACCATTTAGAAATTAGTAATTTTTGGTAGCGAAAAGACTATTCCCTCGTTCGTTGTAATCGGACAAAAAAACACGCTTAAAAACACGACGCATGTATGAAAATCAAATCGCTACGCACCAACGTGAACGGGAAGATTATTTATTTCAAAAAAAAACTCCAACTATATTCGTCTACTATCGTCTTTAATATAAAATACACTCAAGTCGTTCTTCAGGCCCCGCAAGGGTTTTTACGTGTTTTATGCGGCATATTTAAGATGGTTTTTCGTATCATGGATATTCAAGCTGACGAGAAAAGTCGTTAAACGTTTTTATGCAATTTTGTTGTTGTAAAAATGCGACTTGAGTGTATTGTGTCAGATTGAAATCGTAATAATATTGATTTTTCAACTTCAATCAAGTATGTCTTAAGAATTATGATTTACTGTATTGAATCAAATTCATTAGATTGCACGGCATTACACAACGATCAAATTGTATTCAGCAAACCATCGTCATTTTCCCTTTGGGGCCACACAGTGCGGAAATCGAAAGTTCACGTAATCCACACCTATTGCAATAAAAAACAAGAGAAGTGCACCCAAATTTCATTCAAACGACTTAACACCATATTTTTCCCAAGCCCAAGCGCTCGAAACAATGGGAAACTCTCACTTTCCGCCGGCCAATAACCGCCGGCGCCGGTCGCTGGCTACAAACTAACCGGAATCAATTAGACATTTCCGCCCTCGGGGTTGATAGCTGGGTGGCTTTTCCCTTTTTTTTCCCCGCGCACGTGTGTGTTCCGCTGGTCGGTCGGTCGGTCGTCAACAGCTTTTGAGTATAACTCTAGTTTGGGTCAAACTTTTGTCTATCTCTCAATGATCCGGTATAGTAAGCCCATTCGGATCGCGTACTACGTGTTCGCGAGCAACAGCGCGATCGCTATCTGGGCTACCGGATGCTCAGTCGAACCGAGCCGCGGTAGCGAATAAAATAAAAAGCCGTATCGCGTCGAACCGAATCAGGAATGCTCCAAATTCTGTCCCATGGGCACGACCGTAAAGAATTCCATGCCCGGCTCACGTGACCAAAATGCCGGAATGGATCACCCAAAGTTGATTATGTACATACATTAACATACATATTTATTCCTAGGCGATACCCGGGGGATGGAGGACTGAGAGTTCCACCTGACCAGCTGTGTGGGACTTTAGGCTAATTTTTCCCCCGAACACGGAAAAAAATGCGTTCATAAATTCGGGAAAAAAAGGTCACGATTTCGTGAACTGATCGATTTACGAAAACCGTGACCAAGTTCCTGAAATTATGAATAATAAACCTCGTATTCATGAAACTATTTGTGTGTTCTGAAATAATATATACATGGCGTTACATTAGAATGGTTGGTTGGGTTACTGTTGTTGTTCCCTGGGAATGTTTAGTTTTTGTTGTGATTCTTGTTCATGATTTGGGAATACATAGCCGACAGTCAAACGTTGTTCATGTTTTCGAGAGCTTATTCGCGATTCTTGTGAATACTCATGGCGTTAACGGGATTAAAGTTCATGACTTCAAGATCTTAGTCGCGATGTTCGTAATTTGCATTCACGTGATCGTGATATTTTAGTCATGAGCAGAGTGCTTCATGTTCACGATTTCAGGATCTTTGTCACGATTTTAAATATTTTCGTCACGAGTTGTGTGATTTAAGTTTCTGATTTCAGGATCTTAGTCGTGGTTTTTGTAACTTCTGTTCATGTTTACTTTCAAAGAGTAGTGTAACTAATGTTCATGATATCAGCAGTTTTATCATGGTATTCGTAAATTCTCTTATACCATGTTAACACTACAGAGTCAAAACACGTTTTAATAAGAAAAATGTCATCAAGATAGCGTTAAAACACGTTTTAACTCGTAGTGTGAACGTAGTCTTAGCCTTATCGTGATCTAATACTTTTTGGTTACTAATGGTTTTTTTTTACTCGGAATAAGGTGACAATATGAACTAGATCATTAAAATAAGACTCATTCGCGATATCATGTTCTGTGAACTATATCACACACAATATTTGGGATTCTCAGTGCAGTTTTCGTTTTCTGTCCGGACATCACAAATCACCTTATCAAATAAATAATGATGTTCGAGGTTCTTAGTTTTTTTATATCTACTGCTCGTAACTATTACTGGTCGCTAGCAGCTGGGTATTTCATAAAAAAGTGCATGGAACAAAAATGATTCCACGAATAATACTCCAACTTTTGCGATAGAGTTCACGTAAAAATTTCATTACCATGTTGCATGAAATAGCAAATGATTAGGGATATCTTCTAAATATCACAAGCACGCCAATAGATACTAATCGTAAATCATATACTAGGAACCATGAACCAGTTCACGAATACATGAATACTATTTTATGATTTCGTGAACTGTTTCACGAAAACGAATGGTAAGTTGTGACTATTATACTAGGTATCATGAACCGGTTCACGAATACATGAATAATATTTCATGATGTCATGAACTATTTTACGAGCATGGATATTGGATCGTGACTAATATATTAGGAATCATGAACCAGTTCACGAATACATGAATAATATTTTATGATTTTGTGAATCATTTCACGAGCACGGATATTGGATCGTGACTAATATATTAGGAATCATGAATTAGTTCTCGAGGATTAGATGAATAAAATTCCGAAATTCGTGAAATAATAAAAAAAATAGCCAGGATATTTTGATTTTGTGAACTATTGTTCCTATAACCATGAAAAAAAAATCATGAGTCAAACTTTGGTTTTATGAATAATGTTCATAAAGTTGTGAACTAGTTCTTGGCGGAAACCGTGACTGAAGTTCACAAAAAAATCAAATATTTTCCACTAATGAAAGCGTTATGCGGGCGTTACTGAAGGGAAATTGAACATAATTACAAAAGCCATGATTTTTGGTCATGGTCCTGTTTTCGTAACGAAAAAACGTGATTGTTCCAGAATTCATGGCACTTTATTCACGATTTTGGGAACAATTTTTTTTCCGTGCACTGTTTCGATTTCATTCGAAGCTGCTGTCGAGATAAAAAAAAACCAACAAAACAACGAAAATTTCAGCGCGCGCGAAAATATGCCAATATACCGCTGCCCACGGTCAAACATAGCGAAACTGTGGCCGAGGAATGAAATAAAAAAAAAAAAAGAATCATCACAGCCAGCAGCAGCAACAACAAAAAACATCGACAACCGAAAAAAAAACGCAACCTATCGGATCTGCCCTGCTTTGAAGATACGTATCGGTTTCATTGGCAACGCGACGCCGACGTTGACGCCGCGAAGGCAACGGAATTTTACACCGTTTTATTTCCGATCTTCTGATGCCTCCTCGGAATGGCCATTTTCCAATCTAATCCCTGAGTCGCAGCCGCCCGCCGCCATGGCGGGTTTCGCGTTTACAAACGCAACGAGGCGTTCAAGTCTTTCTTGTTTCCTCCGATTGTGGTGGCGGTAGCGTAAACTGCGATGATATTTAGCTGGGCAAAATGCGGTATTAGTAGTTTTGATGCCAGATTAATGTCAGTCATACAGCGATTACCGTGAAATGGAAGGGGAATTCGGGGTGTTTATTGTCGAAGTTGACATTGTATCAACACCAACGGGACACGAATGAAAACAAAAATCACTCACCCGTTCCGTCGAAAAAAGTCATATAGATTTGACTCATTAGTTCAAGTGTTGATATAAATAAAAATAGTGAACAAAGATTAAGTAACTAAGAGTCGGACAAATGGTCGAATATTCGGGAAAATACGCATTGTTGTGTCATAGTGGTTGAATTTAATTTAAAAACTCACTTTTAAATATTTTGGACAATCTTCACGTTTTATAATGAGTTGGCGTAAAAGAAAGAAAATTAAAGAATGGTTAAAGATTAAATTAAGTTAAATTACGAGCTAACGAGAAAGGAGAAGTTTTCGTGTATTAGAAGCGTAAGTAAAACGGACTTATTATTTTTGGCTCTTAGAATCGTATGTATTGAAACATCATACATAATTCTTCCCGCGGATTGTACAGTTAGTAGTAGGTGGTAGTCATTTTTGTGCTATAAAAAAAATTGTGCAAAATTTCAATGAAATTTGGTCATATTTGATCGTGCTCCAAATCGAATCAAGTTTTGTATGTAAAATACAGACTTTTTTGTCAGTGTAATTTGATTTCGAACCACTCAAAATTTTTGAATTTGGTAATAGACTTTTTTGAAACAAGCATTAGTTTATGAATTTCAGAATTTTTTTGAATTTTATCATTCCGAAAATAACGTATGAAATATAACATTTTACTCAAATTGTTGGCACACATTTTTTTCAATAGCTTGATTGATTTTATGACTGACGATGGCCAAAATTCCCACAACTCAAAAGCGAATAGTCAAGTCTTTGTTTTTAGAGTAAGACGGGTCAATTATACACAAACATGCTTCAAATTTAAAAAAGGAAATCGATTTTTACACGATATCAGCACAAAAATACTAACAATCTGAAAAGCGAATATTTATGGAGATCCACACAAATCTGCCAAAATATTTTCAGTCTACCTTGGAATCTCGAACACACCAGAAATTAAAAATCACTCTGCTTATTAACAGCAAAACAAACGAACAAATCCTACCTCTACCGCTTTGTTACTTATACACGGAACGAAATAGTAAAGTCTCCTTATATGAATTTGAAATGAATAAGCGCTATAAGATAAAAAAAATCCGTTCAGGATTTGACAGAGTATCTGAGAGATCGATAACTTGTAGTAAAATTGGATTATGTTTTCTACCTCATTGTTTGTAACAGCTCGGGTGTTCCTCAAGGAAGCACTTTGAGCCCACTTTTATTCACATTCTTTCTCAATGATCTAGCTACAGTATTACCACCTGGGGTGTCGTATATTCTACGCTAATGACGTTAAATCGTACATGATCGTCAAGCGCATTAAACTCGCTTACAATTAGTATTCACAAGTGCAATGTAATATCGTAGCCAGTTTCATACAACTACTGCATTCCAGATCAGCATCTTGAGCTTGTACTACAAGTGTGTGGCCTGGAAGCCACTCTGGATTCAGCACACACTTTCCGACATCCGATTTCAAATATATTATTAACAAGGCCAACCGCCAGATGGGACTCCGTCAACGAAGCGTTTGCGTATTTCGATTTCAACATGCCATCTACTACCTTCAAGTACCGGCTATTTAGGAGTTTCTGACGTGCCAGATATTTGCTGAACACATTTTAATCTTTTTTTTGGGCTCACATTCGATCTACCAAGGTGGGGCAGTAAATAAAAGTGAATATGGAGTTTTAGCTTACGGAAACACTTCCCACACACAGCTTCATCACACGCGTAATACTGTACTTCTAACATTTAATTCTTCAGTCGAGATAGTAAACTTCATTGTGAAAAACAAAATGTAACAGAACGTCTAATCTGACTACGTTAAAACCGTCTGGCATTTTTAACTGCATTCGTTTGGTGATAAATACAAATACAAACACAACCTATCTCGTTCTACTTGATCTGCGATGAATTATTACCTCTGGGCATAGTTTTTTTTTACTTAATCCAATTAAGACAAACGTTTTCCAACTGTCTTAGGTAGATTTGTTTAAAAATTGTATTTCCTAGTCAATAACGCTGTGTAGATACCTCGGTAGGATTCCTTCAATCGAGTTCTTTTACCAGATGCAAACCACGGAAAGTCACTCGCCACAATCGCAATCTACTATAACCAACATTAACAAACATCCTTAGACTTATATCGTTAAAGCAAAATCAAACGGCCATCTGCATCCCGTAGCTCGAATCGTTCGGACACTATCGTGAAAAGTCAACTAAACCAGGCAGTATTGTGCTGTGTCGAACAAAGACGCTTTGTTATTTCTTCTCTTCAAGTTCGAACGGTTTTTTGCACATTTTCTTGTGAGTAACTAAGTAAGAATTGCTTTGTTTGGCCTTGACTATTTCTTGTGCACCCAGATCAATTCATATTTTCTGTATCTCCCTCGATATTGCCCCTTCTGTCTCGTTTGATTTTTTCCTCTCTGTACGGGCTCTGAGCCTGGGCGAAGACTCATTTTATTCAAAAAGTGACCCTCCTGGTGATAGAATGGAGATTGGAAACGTCTGCTGTTGACGGGGCTACAACTCGTCGAATGAAGTTCACCTCGTTTGACCCTTTTGTGGTCTTCTTTCAGACTTCTTTTACAATCTCGGCACTGATGAAGTAATACTCGGCCGTGCCCAAAATTGTTGCAAATGAGGAATTCACGAGATTACCGCGTCTACGTACCGACTCGTGAAGTTGAGATAGAGGGCGTGGTTGCCGTTTCTAGTTTGACTTGCACGTATCTGCTGAAGTATGGTGTTGGCTGTATCATGGGTCTCTGGACTGTAAGTGATTACATTCAGCATCATTCACAGCTGACGGGAGCACCAGCAAGTTTTTCCTAGTCCCGTTTCCGAAGCGGAAACTGAAGGTTATGGAAGCTGTCAACAGTGACATTGATTGATTGAAGAATTGGTGCAATAAGCTAGCCAACACCATGCCTGGAGAAGGTGTGCGCCGGCTGAAGCGCGACATCAACAGAAAAGTGAGGAAAATTCTTGGAAATGACGCTGAAGGTTTTGTTTATGATATTTTTACGGCTCCTACCGGGCGCCGTGGCGAGCTGATCGCCTAGAAACGCTCGAGAACCACCAATACCGAAGCAGCGGGTCAAGTGGCTCCCCGAATCCCCTACCGGATGGCGTGGCAAACTGATCGCTTAAGAAAGTAGCAGCAACAGGTCCAGACACGTCTCTCCGATTATCCTAGCTACCTGACCAAGCAGCAGGACACGAACCATGATGGAAGACCACCGGTTCGTTTTGGCACCCGGGGATTTGACTGAAAATTACGACATATTTCCTTTATTTCTTCCATAGAAATATTTTAGATAGAAATAAGCTTACAGCTTGTCTCATTTCTAGATAATTTAAACTATGATCCGAGCTGTATTCGTTTCTTAGATAGTTTGGATTAAACAGCATCCTTCGACACTAGAGGTGTGCGCCGCGCCGCCGATTTCAGGCAAAGGTCGGCGGCGCGCCGGCGTCACGCCGATGTGCTCACTATTTTTACATGCAATCGTCGGCGCGGCGGCGGCGGCGTGGCGCACACCTCTATTCGACACATCTATGAAAAAAGAGTTTCCCGGTGCACATACACCCGTTAGAATCCAAATATTGTTCATAATAAATTTCGCAAAATTTATTGCGTTTTACATTAACGGATGATATCTTAACAATTTCACTGGTTACGATATCCGTAATGAAAAGTCCGTCAGCTTCCTATAAAGTCGGTTTCTGTGCTTATGACGATGGATATCACGACACCGAGCATGTTGTCTGGACGTGTACTGAATATAGCGTCGTCAGGTTTCAGTTGCTTCAGTACCGTTAAAGTCTACTCTGCGAAACGGTACGAGGTGTGCCGGCAAACTGCGATATTCCCTTGTATATCCCTCAACTACATAAACTTAACCTTTAAAGGCGCAAATTTTTTTTCACATTTTGCGAAGGATCTCTCACAGCTTCAATACGTTATTGCGATAAATTTAAGATGGTTTTCATAGTGATTTAAAAAAAAACATTGCGCATTTAAAGCACTATTCCAACGCGGCAACAGCACCGTCTTCAGAAATATATGAACTATATGGCATTATGAATCGTAAGCGGAGTTTACAAGAGCTGATTTTTTTTACAATTTTTTGTGGCAGATTCATGATTTTCTTTGTCATTATTTGTTACGGCATTGTGATGAGAAAATCACGAAAATGCAAATTGATTTTTCTGCGTGTAGAAATGTATTTGGTACACCCTATCCCATCGTTCATTATATTAGCGAAAGGTGCTCTTTATGCTTAAATTCCGCTGTGTACCTATGAAAATTCGATTGGTAGATGTCTACTTCGACAGTGGATTTTCATCAAGATTAAATCTTACTACAAATAAACCTCAGAAAATTGAATTTTGCGTCCATTCATCAGAATCAAGTGTTTGAGAACGAATAATTCCTGTGGACAACTTATGGCTACTGTGTTCTCCTCCAGACCATCGCGATAATCAAAGTTGGCAAACCTCCGCACAGTAGATGAACCCGATTCGGCCCACTGTTCTTTTAAAATTCCAATCCATCCTTCCCCGACGCATACCTAATCGAAATTGCATCACTAAAAAGCGTAGCTTCTTCATCTGCACCGTCCGTCCGTAACAGCAGCAGCAGCAGCAGCCTGGACAAAGGGTTGCTCTTCTCCATCACAGGATAATCCTCATTCCGGGAACCGCTCCCGATTCCATCCACCCCCTGCATTCTCGTACACAATAGTGTGTGGCGCGAAAAATTGCTTCGCAGATCTTCGTCCCGTGATTCCACGGTAAAATATATTCCCGCCGCGACAACCCATGGCACCATCTTCGCCGGATGGATCCTCCGTGTATTATCGTGGCCATTTATCGATATATGTATTATTTCGCTCTTTCGTGGCATTTTTTTGTGCAATGGCGCATTCTTTGTTTGTTCCCGATGCAGCCCGAGCAAACGAAACGATGGGCAGGTTAAGTGAAAAATTTAATCGAAAATGATGTTCCTTTGTTTCGGTACAGAACCTGTGCTGCTGCGGCGGCAATCGCTTGGGAAGCGCACATCGGTGACGGTCCAACCATAAGGCTATTAGGAGACTGGCGCATGGGGGGGGACCTAATTTATGCTACAAACAAGCGAACATCATCCATCCAGGCCACCGGACGGAAGGGAAGAGGAGCGGCGAAGAACCAATAAATCAGCCATAAAAATGAGAGGGATAATAAAAGTGGCACCTTTCCTGAATACCTGTATACATCTTCGTACAAATCGGTGATGCGCTCTTGCCGGCTTTAATTAGCTCGATCCGAGAAGATCCGCTACTCCGGTGATGCTGGCTGTTTTGTTGGCGTTGATTAGGTACGAGAAGCGCAGCAATAAAGGTTCTATATTAAGATGTCGCTCAATAATGAATGTAGTCATAAAAATTGGAATTGAGCCCCGCCGTTGAACTAATAATAATCGACCGACGCCGGGAGGGGTTTCCAATCGGTGGTTGTATATCCTCCCCGCCTCCCCATTCGGGATAAACAGTTATCAAGCCACTTTCGAAGCTTTCGACACAAAACTGTAAAAACGATGTCCATTAATCACCTGCATCTGATTTACATAGGACTACAAAGTATGCAGCTAATCCAGCGATCGAGCGTTGATACCTGCAGCGCGTCCATCGACTAGGTCAGTGGTGGTGTTCTTTAATTCCATACCTTCAATGTTCCGTTTTAATGATCCAAAGCTTCCCACCGTAGTAGAGGACTGAGGCCACTGATTGGACCGAACACGCTTGGGAGAAATCAACGAAATCGGTTGCTTGGGGCGCGGAACTGCGCAGGCGGTGCAAATCACGGCAATTTGTCGCAACCAGTCTAATTTCGGCTGCCCGGTGGAATTAAATTTCCAAATTCCATCCGTGCATCGGGGTCCCATCAACTTTCCCACCGGTCATCGTCGCCGTCATACGTGCTGCCCAACGAAATACCCGCAGGAAACACCACTCGATCGAGCGATCGTGCAAAACAACTACACAACAAAATACGGGCTAAGCCCAATTAACGTTGCAATCAAAATTTGCGCGATTTTTTACACTTGTGTGCCGAAAAAAAAAATCACCCGTCTCCATCTCCATCTTCATCTACACAGGCCTAAAGTACATTGGCGTAGCAAAAATACCTTCGAAATTAGTTCCGCGACCAAAGTAGGAGAAAAGCGAGCGAAGATTTTTTTTTGTTGCTGTGGTTGCTGCGACGCAACAACAATGGCACGACCGAACAGACCATCCAATCAGAGGTCATCGATAGGCGCCAGCTCTGACCCAGCTCCAGGTTCGAAACTAGTTTCGCAATAGTTTTCCCTTCGCCGCACCGCAGCATGAAGCGCCTTTCCATTTTTTTGTTGTTGCGCCGTCTTATAAGGTGGTATGTGTCCGCCGCAGGACGGACTGCCGCGGTTAGATTATCACTTGCGTGTGAGAGAGCGATCCGTCGACGTTAGTGGCACATTCCAAAGTCCTATACACGCAGTGTGTGTGTGCCTGTAGCAGCAGGTCCATCGAAGGGAATAGCCGCCGCCGCCGCCAAAGCGGCATCGTGTAAGGAGTCATTGACACGAACACGGAGTAGGACATTCATCAGCGGTACGGACTCCCGCGGGAATTTGTAATTGTAAGAGATGACGGCGCTACTTTTGCTTTTTGCGTCGCCTACTGGGCCGCTCTGAGGGTTAAGAAAATCCAAATATGGCCCCACAGCTCGAGCCTGTAAAATGGGGGAAAGGTCAATGAACGCGACGCACGATTGGTAAGTTAAAGCTCCAGTGACGCTGACCAATTTTAGTAGGAAGCGTTGGAAGTTTGAAATACGGTAAACTATGAAGTTTTACTAATACTTTTAAACTGAGTTTCGTTCCCTTAATCAGGATGAGTCGTGCAGTGCACTGAGTGCACATCATTGTGAAATTTAGGCGAATGCTTAATATCGCCTAAATGTAGATAATAGCACAACTGGTCGGAGGGTTCAAGAGTCGTGCACAGAACACGACCACGCTGGAACCGTTTGAAATCATTGACGCGGAACCGTCCGGATCTCATGTTCTAAAAATTGACATCCAGCTTTTGAATTATTTTTTATCACGAAATAGAATCTCAGTCCCAAGGTTTTCTCACGTGATTGTCAATTAGGTGTACAGGAAACAATAATTACCTGAAAAAGAAGAGAAAATGAGAATCAGTATAACTCACAAAAGAAGCTTATTATGTTTCATTGGTTTGCGAACGAGTTCAAGAATTAATACTGGATATCACTTTACTGAGTAGACAATGTTCTGAAATTCAGGCGAAATTGTGCTAAGTTTGCAGCAGTCGCCTAAATATAGATAATGACGCAACTGCCGGAGGGTTTAAATATGTAAAATTTACTTTATCTTCTTAACCACACACTGAAGATAAAAGTGTCATTATGAAACCTTTACAAAATTCCCCATTGCTAATGGTTTTTTTTTACAGAGCAGACAGGCTAGAACGTTATACTGACAGTTTTCAGTTTGTTTTAGACTCCTAGTAAAATATGCTAAACTAATGCCTGTATTTTTAAGTTCCGCAAAAAAAAACAATTTCCGTTCAATAAAAATTTACTCTCGAATACGACGAACACCCCAAACGAAGTCTGCTCGAACCAAATTACTACTTCAACTAGTAGCTAGTAGCGATTCATCATTCCCAAGAGCTAACCGGTCCTGTGCCCTCTTCTTCCCTGATCCAACCATCACACCCATGGTCAAAAGAGTCGACAACTGGTAGGATCCCCGAATTGATCAATTCACTTGTAAGTAGGAACACATTCACCAACCAGTAACGAACACATACGTTCATCATTGGAGAATGGAATAGGCCAGTCGAAGGCCACAAGCCCAACTCGTTCCATCAGCTTGTTTAAACAAGAATTGCTCCAATTTTTAATAGAAAGTTCCATTTTATCAAAGCGCATTAGTAGTGTGGCAGTTAATTTAGTGATGTTGGACTTTTCTCCGTCGCCGATCACAAAAAAAACAATCAAGGTGCTAAAAAATATGGGTATTAATACCCATAACTTTTAACTTTACTTTTAGTAGACAAGTTTTACTTGAAAATTCATAACCAATAAAATATGAATGAAAAATAATGGAGATCATTAAAAAAAAAACGGAAATCAAGTCAAGTTATCTATTGGTATTCTAATTCATCCTGCTTGTTAGGTCAATGTTCGGGAACGAGCATTATATCTATCGAGTCCAATAAAGGAGGCTAGGAAATGTTGATGTGATACCTACTTAAAGGAGGGCCACCGACTCAGTCAGACTTCCATAGATATCACGGAGTTGGATTAAAGGACAGACATTGGTCTAGGATTGGCCACAAGCAGGCAATGCGACCACGAAATGAATATGTTTTTATGTGGTGAGTTGGTTAGTCTCCGAGTACGCGAACGTTCAGAGTAAGAAGATATTTAGTTAGATTTTCTTGTTTTTAAACGCTGGAAGGGTCACCGAGAGGCATTTATTTGTTCCTTAAACTACATAAATTTGAACTCCGAACAGCCGGCCGAAGAAGTATTACTAAAACAGTGATCTAACCTGATATATATTTGGTCGATTTGGTTCAAGATCCCAAGATAAAAATACTTTTCTCGTCACACTGTTAGGTGACTTAAAACAAATTTAACCGAGTTTAAAGAATAAATTTGTGAAAATTTCAAGACAACCTAGAATGATATTTTGTGGTGATTTGGAATACATAAATTGTCTAGTAGACGGATCGGAAGAAGTCAGAGATTCAGGAAGTACAACTAGATTATGCATGGAGTCCGATGATTCGCATGAGTTCGAATCAGAAAGCAGAGACCCTCCCGCATCTGATTATGCAAATGAAAACTCATTCGAACAGGATTTAAATTATAAGTCGGAAATATAACACATCTGTAGTAGCGGAAACTACTATTTCATTGAAATATAAGATTGCTCATTTTTGTGTCCCAGTTTTCCAATGTGTAGATGCCACAAAGTTTTTGCTCAGTATCTTTCGAAATGAAGGACTGGACCTTTCAAAATGTCGTTCTACTTTACTGGAAACTCCAATGAATTTGTCCCGAAAAAAGTTGCTGTCAATTTTCAACCCTCATACATAGATTAACAGTAAGCATTCCACTCAGACGAGACCATGCGTATTCCCTACGCACATTGATGCCCTGCGGATTAATTCCCTAGTCGGTCAAATAAACATAAAACAAACGAAGAAATTTGTTTGGTCAGTCCAAAGATTGGTACCACCCGGCGGATATGTGTTCTCTTATTGTGCCATCAAATCAACCAACATTTTAAATTACATGCGACTAAATGCGCGCAATTTTAAAAATAGTAAAATGAAAACTACTACTTATTTGCAATAAAATAAGATCAAAAAAGAAATTAGTCGCATAACAAAGGTGGCTCATTTTTAAGTATAGCACTGTTGATGAATCACCTTATAAAAATAACAAGTGACTGTATTTTTAAAATCCGGAAAAAACAATCTCCATTCAATAAAAACGTGAAAGATTTACTCTCGAAGACGAAGACGAATGCCCCGAACGAACCTTGCCTGCTCGAACGGAATTACCATTCGAACTAGCTGGGCATTCCAATCGAACAAACTTTACCGATCTGAGGAAACGACTCAACATTTCCGAGAGCTAAAAAAACAATCAGATACATAAAATTACATTATCTTAGGTACCAGTCCTACATCCCTTCTTCCCTGTTCCCAAGGTCACCAGAGTCGACAACTAGCAGAAACCGTATGATACGCATCTGAGCGAATTAATCAATTCACTTATAGGCAGGAACACCAGCACCAACAAAGTCATGAAAACATCCGATCATCATTGCAGAATGTACCAGGCCAGTCGAAGGCCACTGGCTAAGCACCAACGCGTTCCATCAACTAGTTTAAAAAAATCTCTAATTTTTTTCTTCGTCGCTGATCATAACATCAATCAAGGTACTAAAACATTTTTTGCAAAAATTGAGTGAAAATGAATATTAATGCGTGGCCCCCAGCGATGTCAAATACGTATATTTTTTATAGGTGTGCCTTACTTGATAAATCAAAACTAACAAAAATATAAATAAAAGCATAATTTATAAATTACGTAACGCGTTCAGGGGGAAGAGGTGCGACAAATTACGTAATAGGGGAGAGGGGAGAGAGAAACTTGTGACAATTTGTTACATTGGGGAGGGAGAATCTGAAAAAAAACACGGCTGAATTTTTGCATTGTATGCTCAAATTTCAAACATTGGGAAAAACTTTTTTACATTTTAACGACATTTAATTAGCTAGAGATTACTGGGTAGGGAAAGTTATGAAAATTAGAGCCATAGTACTCAAGTGAGAGAAAGGATGTGAAGTAAACAGATCGGAAAACTAGAAATGGCAGGGTCATTAGAACAGGCTTTGTCTTCTGTTAATCAGGGTCGAGTTTAGGCAGTGTAACTACGAATCACCCGAGTTCACTAACATGTGTCCTAGTAACGATAGACGTGTCCATAGGACCACGGAAAAAATTGGGAAAAAGTTATAAATTTTCAATGTTTGAAAAGAGACACAAAAAAAATTGGAGCTCGTGTTTATTAGGTTCAATTTTGCTCAAAGCTTGCACACACATTTTTTATGCCTTAATTGATTTTATATTGACGAAAGACAAAATCGCAAAAATTTGCGTACCCGTACCCGGCTCATTAGTTGAAAACAAGAGATATCAGCCATCATCCTACTCAGACCAAATAATGCGTATTTCCGCTGTATATTAAACTACCACGTAAAAGTTGTATTTGACCCGAAGATTCTTTGTTCTCAGCAAAGAATTCAGAAATATAACACAAGGTGCTTTCCAGGTGATATCGCTGTCCTGCCTGTTTCGCTATCGTTGGCTGTTAAATGAAAGTAAGGTTTCTCCACAGCGAGAGTGGTAGGTGCTTTTAGCTTATTTGCGATTAGACGAAGAAGCGAAATTCTACACCTGATTAAAGCGACGAAACCGGTCACAAACGTGAAACCAATTAAAGCTTACAGCTAGCGGCACTGATTCCTGTGGTGAGCATTATGCTTCGTCACAACATTACGCTCTACGGTGGGTATGAGTAAAATTGGGTAATATTTCACCCAGTGGTAAACTATGATCGCTTTCGGTTTACAACAAGATGACTATTGGATTAATGACAACGGAAGGCAACTTGATTTAGCCTTCGTTAGTACACTGGAAGCTCCATTCACGTGCCAAACCGGGGGTTCGTGAATTAAACTTCTTCGTAAAAAAAGTGTTTGCTATTAGGTATTTTGGTCGTAAAACAGTTCTCCTCACATTCTTAATGAAATTCATTTCGGAAAAGCAGTTCACAAAATTGAATAATTATATAACTCAAAACTAGATACAAATTAGATTGAGATATTGGATCCAGTTGATGTTTAAGATCATCCAAGAACTTTCTGAAATACCGTAATGCGTAATGCGTATTGTATTTTGCTGATGCTTTTGTATGCTCCTTGAGGCTCATCAAGTCCATTAATATGGTAAAAATCGTCTTTTAGCACAGGTCAAAAGATCTACAAGCGTTAGCGCTGCAAAGTGTGGCAGATAAACCGAACCAATCAATAGGTAAGTGAAGAGGATCCAGATAATTCCGCAACGGACTTGACGAATAGCTACGAATAGAAATCGATGATTCGCGCTATTTTATTATCCAAGATGGCGGCTTCCGCCAGATCAATATTCTCGATAACCATATCAATAAGAGTATTTTTGAAAAGGTATTAGAACGATAGATGACGCAAATCGATGAGTGACGCCATTTTGGAATCTAAGGTCGCGACGTCTAGTCGAACAATATTCTCGGTAACTCTAATAACATCGGATTTTTTTAGACCGGGCTTGAAGAGTAAATAATGGAATTCGATATGTGGCACTATTTTACAATCTAAGATGGCGACTTCCGGTTGAACAAATTTCTCGGCAACCCTAACAATATGGACATTTTAAGAACGAACTCGACGAGTAAATGATGAAAATCGATATTATTCAATCTCAATAACTCAATTCTTTTTGCTGAAGCTTGGATTTTGAAATGGCGTCAAACATCGATTTCCGTCATCTACTCGTCATCAACGTTACGTACTAAGTCTTTTTACAGTGATTTTAGTATTCGCGATTCTACTCGCAGATAAAATTGACTGCTTTCTTCTGGACAAAACTAAATTTCAACGTTCCGTGAGGTCTAGACTAGGAGAATAGAGTTTTTTTCGTTCAAATTTAGAATACGTTTATGCTTGCTTAATATTTTTAGTTTGAACGAAAATTATTCACTCGAATACAATATAATACAATCATTGTTACAGAAAAAAATAGTACCGTCTTTAAGCATGGACACATTAGGTAATGGCTGTTATGTTATGTTAGTTATGTCATAAAATTAGTTGTCTGTGCTTCCACCCTCAATGACTACAAAAAAAGGAGTGACCATATATTTTTCATTATGAAAAATGGTTTAATGAGAATTTTGGGATATTCGGAATTTACAATCAAAGCACGCAACTTGTGTTGCTAAAAAATAGTTTAAATACAAAATAATTTTAAAACTCCGTCAAATACAAAGATCGTATTCTTTATTTTGTATATCACACACGAATGATGTTGAAACGAACTGTACCGCTCATATTTATAGTTTCGAGTAATTTTGTTGTCTCGAATCGGGAACGAATTGCATGAATGTAAAATTCTTGGGCTAAGGTTTAACTCCCCAAATCAAAAATTCTCGAACTCGGGTCAGATCTTGCCGGGATTTGACGTACAATAAATTCTAGTACCAATTAAACTAATCTTTTCTGATTCTTGAATTCCGACAATCAAGAGAATTAACTGGAACGAAGAAATAACATTCCAAAGAATCAACCGTCAACATCATGCTCCAGCAAAACAAATCGCTACATTCATCGCCCAACAATATCCATAAACTTTCCCGTCCGACTGGATCCCCCGGGGGAAAATCATTCTTCTTCTAGCGTGCCACTGCCGCCGACGCCTTTGTCGCCGATAATCGATTCGTAACCAAAGCTAATGTTTTGGAATTGCGCATCGCGGGCCTGACAGAGGAGCAAGCTCCGGAGCCAGTCAGCCGGCCAGCCAACCAGCGAGCAGATAAATAAAACCAAACCAAACCAAGTGCAATGTTCTGCTTCTAACCGCGTCCTTGAGTGCAGCCTTGCAATTTATAACGAAACGAAGCCAGCGTGAAATAGTAATAAAAATAAATACCCCGGGCCGGAACGAATGCGGGCGTGTGTACTGGGCAGCGGCGGCGGCGGTGGCGGTAGAACGAAGCAACGAAGCCACCTTCAACCTGGTCCAGCAGCAGCAGCAGCCCGCCACCCGAGAACGTTTCTTCAGGTATAATGATCAAATAGCGGAAATTAGGTACCCATCCCCCTCCGGTTCGTTGGGTCAAGGGAATCTTGCTTGAAGCAGGCTGGACGACGTACGTACTTACGTACGTCGAAGGGGTTTGTCTCTATAGGGCAGGTCACCGTGTAGCACTAGTGTGGCTAGATTTTCCCTCGGTTGGTCAGTTTGATGAGCTCACACAGCGCGTTTCAAGTAAGAAAAAAAAAAGAATCTGAAGAAAAAACATAACCGATCCAGCAGAAGATGATGACGGCTAAATCGAGCTGTTAGTTGGCAGATTCCGAAATGTGCGATGCGCAAACGGATAACTAACTTAATTGCGGCTAATTTAATGCGTATTTCGGGTTGTTCATATTTTTTTTCCATCTTCGCACCACCGCTAAATGTTTTGTTCGCGGATGACGATCGCGACCCAAGGAGGTCAGTTCGTTTAATTTGGTTTGCTATTTTGTTTCTTGTTTTTCGGTTGCGGTTGTTGTTCTTGTTATTCTTGGTTCAAGGCGTTTTGCTAAAGATAGCTGCGATTAACTAACCAGCGGTTCCTCGGAATGGGGTTCCGAAAAACGGTTCTTGTTGCACGCGCCTGCGTTATTGTCAAGATGGTTCGCTATTCCGGAATACAGAATTGGAATCCAGGTGGTTAAGCTGCTAGGTTACTTCCGGTGGAAATCGACTGTTTTTGCCACTAGAGTATGTGTGTTTGGCGAAAAACTATTTGCAAAAGTTTTCTTGCTTCGATAAAAGTGGTTTCAAGTTTAGAATCATTCTTCTATTTTTTCGGGTTAGAGAAATCTCTTTAAAAAATTCTCTAACCCTATGTGCGGTGTTGGGAATCGAACCGAGATGAGTTGCGTACAAGGCAACCATTTTACCAACTGCTCTATATTCGCCCCCCTTCAACAAGTTCCCGGTCAGACTGATTCTCAATATTTTTTATTTCTTATTCCGTTTTCCAGAATCATGGGCACAAAAGCCAAAGTTCTTGATACCTTGTTCTGTCATTTGTAGATGGTTTTTCGTCGTTTCTCCGCCAATCGATTCGGAAGCACCTGCTTTCATAGCTATTTCCAATTTTAATAGCATAGAGTTTTGTGCTATTGTCCAATCTGTGATGCAACTCCATCTGCAACATCTTGACACTGCCATATATATATTTTTCACCAAAATCGTGAGCCAATCTCGTTCAGTTCGGGACTCTGACGTCTTCGGAGCAATTTATGGACGTTGCGAGCCATTGGTGTCGTCCATTCAATGATTGATCCTCCTGAAAGTGAGATATTTATTAACTGTCTAGCGGCTCTGAACCTATAACAAAGAACCTATCTAAATAATCAAATTCAACCTACCCTATTCCATCATTCCTCATTCCAGGCCAAGGCATTCTTCATCCTCAAGCAACGGTATCGAACTATGAGGCCAGATTACAACGTGTTAGTTCGGTCAGTAAACTGCCAACTGCGAATATTAACATGTAGATGCAGTTAAGAGAAATATCTCATTTTACAAACCTTGCGATAAGCTCGGTGTACTGAAATTAATCTTCTTTGTGATGTGATGCTTTCATCGAATGTATCTATACATCTATTTACAACATTTGTTTGGTCTACTGGATTTTTCGACTCCACAATATGCTTCCAAAAGTAGCCGCAAAGTTCTAAAGAAGTTTAAGAAAATTAAAAATTCCCGGGTCTCTTGCACTGACCACAAAAAACCTTCCAGCTACAATGTTTTGAAACATCATCCCCCAATTAGAGGCCGCTGTTTCGTTAGTCCCAAAATGGACAAAATCTTTAATCTGGTCCTCATTACACACGTTGAACAAGTCGCTCGAACAAGACTTTCACCCCGCAGCCCGCTGTTGTTTTGTTTTTATCTCCGCAAAATCGCAAATCGCTAATTAAGATCAGTTAATAAGTCCCCCTCCTGTCAGAATCTTGTAATCCGAGTATGAAAATATTTTTTGAACAAGCGCGGAACAAAGTGAAAACCACACGGACGCGGCACACACACACACACACGCCACGCAGAGCTCCGGTAACATGCTTTATTGCTTGTCCTTCTCGACGGGGGGATACCCCGCCCGATTCCGGATCCCGGGACCGTGGTGCGGCCGCAATGTTCGACAATTTGTAAACAAAGAATTTGCCCGCCGAGCGCGCAGTGCCAAATTAGCCGGAATCATAAATCAAACCCTTTGTGTGTACGTACGGTTTGATAGCTGGCATTCAGCAGTTGGCCGAAGGAGAAGACAGGAGGAGAAGTTTTCGAGGAATTCTTTGCGCGGATCATGATGGGAAGGCCGATGACCTGACCGAAGCCACCAATTAGTGGTCCACTTACAACAGTAGCAGATAATGTTTCGCAGAATGCGAACAAGTACCGAGGCTCGAGACGGGAAACGAAGAGAGAGAGGGAAGATGGTCAATTTGAAACGTAATGTATATCGCGCATAACGTTGTTACGGGTCCCGACGCACGAACCGACTTGGAACATGACTTGTGCTGATGTTCCTTCAATCTGTCGGTGTTCGTTGCTTGGTGGCCGGTGCCTATAGGGTGGATACGAGGAACCTTGCTAATGTCGAGCGGACCAGGATCAGGTCCGGTGAACTGTGGATGTGGCTTTAAAAACTATAATCGCGAGGAGTTTGCATATCATCGAAGCAGTTTAAAGGGACAATCGTTCTGAGTCCGGTGGGTAGAAGATCACTGATAAGGTATAGTATTGGAAATAGAAACAAAACGAGAGAAAAGAAAATCAAACAAGAACGACATAAGAACATCTTTCTTCGCGGACTGAGGGAAGATGCACCCGGTTCGGTATTTGCCACTAATGGTTGGACTTCGGTCCGATAGTTTGTACTCAGTATAACAACATACTATCTTTCAAGAGAAAGACGAAGGAGATGCGAAAAGGTTCGGTCGGTTAGGAACGGATAATCAACGACCAGTTTGCTTATTGCCCGGGGTGTGTGTTTTTGCTCTTTCTTCTAACGCACTGGCTACAGGTCTTCACGGATACGATTCCACCACCATCATCGTCATCATCATCGTGATCGTCGTAAGAAGAGGTATCATTGCTGGGCGGTAACGATGGAGCATCTTCAGCCAGTGCCAAATAGGTACGCAGCTTCGATTTGGGACCCTATCGGGAGTTGTTGTAGTAGGGCTGTGGGAGATACGTATCAGCAACAGCAGCATGGCTGAGGGTTCGCGCAAACATCACTTGGGCAGCATACGATCGTTGAAAATAGTATTGGACTTCTGGCGGTCAGGGAGGCCAGTTTTATGGGAAATTGTACAATTTTCACTACTATAACATGGATTGCGTTCCGAGCTCATCTCATCAGTATCTGGCATCGAGTTGGAGTTTTTTTTTTATCAAATTTCTCCAAATTGCATTAGTATAAAGCTTCGCATTGGCTCGCTGGCCGAACCAGTGATTTCAAAATATTTCATCAGCGAACCAGAATGTCAGTAGTTATGGGACGTTACTAATTGTTTGATTGTAAACACAAGTAATGTTTGGATTTTTGCTTTATCCAGATACACGCGTCTCCTGATTCTACAAAACTACCAAACTCAACGACAAGTTGTAGGTGCAAAATGATTCGCATGCTGATAACCACTGAATGTCTTATATGATGCAACTGGATAAAGGTGACATCTGTTAGTTTTGGTTCTATTCCCACTATCAGTAAATGTTTCAACTGGCGAAAAGATGTACAGACGTACCTAGCATGGAATAGGATAACCGATAATTTCTATCTCTTACGAGAACAAAGTTGTAAAGTGAAACAGAAGTACATTTCGAGACATTCCCTTAAAGAGTTTTTTTTCTGTAACTTTTTTATTTGATTTTTAACATTTTTGCAATTTTTTAGAAAGTTTCTACTCGTCACTTCTTCGTTTAACATTTCTACTCGTTACTTCTTCGTTTTAAGGATATATAAGTTTTTTTTTTTTGGATTTATACTCGAACTTTATAGGGCTAAAGTTTGCAGAGTAGCTTAGCTTATTTTAGCTTAGCTTAGTTGACCGCCCGTCAGTTTCCCGTGATTGATCAAAGCCTGTTGAAATTGCATATCGAACCAATTGTATGATACTTGGTAGTAGTACATCATACTCAACGTGCAACCTAAAGAGACTAAGATTATAGTATGATCAATAACGTAGATGGCCACGCCCATGCAGGTCAATTTTGGGATGGGAAGGAATGTTAGTTCGACACTAGTGACTATTATGACCGAGGATTTCTCTGCATCATCCACAAGTGTCGTAGGAAAGAATTTGTGTTAGTAGGTGGGGAAAGGAATCAGGGTAAAATCTTGGTAGATATTGTGATTTTGCTAAGTACTCACGCGTTGTCTTTTTTTTTGTTGTCTTCATATATGACTGCTTTCCTCGTAAATCATTGAATTGATTTGTTTGGTTATGTTACTCTCCATCAAGTGTCCGTATGTATCCGGATGCCTTCGTATATGATTGAATTCTTCATAGTTCTTCGAGTTGATGTTTTTTGAAGTGCCGCATGCCATGATTATCATAAAAAATACAATTGGTCTTTAGAACCATGTCCCGGAATTCCCGGAACTGGTCATCAAGTGTCCATATGTGTCCGGTTGCCTTCGTATATGATTGCATTCTTCATAGATCAGCGAGTTGATGTTTTTTGATGTGCCGCATGCCACGGTTATCATAAAAATAAAATTCAGCCTGGGAACTGTGTTCCGGAATTCCCGGAACTCTCCATCAAGTATCCGTATGTGTCCGGTTGCCTTCAATATGATTGCATTTTTCATAGATCTTCGAGTTGATGTTTTTTGATGTGCCGCTTGCCATGATTATCATAAAAATAAAATTTGATCTGGGAACCGTGTTCCGGAATTCCCGGAACTGGCCATCAATGGTCCACAAGTGTACGGATGCCTTCGTATATGATTGCTTTATTCACAGATCATCGAGTTGATGTTTTTTAATGTGCCGCATGCTATGATTATCATAAAAATAAAATTTGACCTGGGAACCATGTTCTGGAATTACCGGAACTGGTCATCAAGTGTCTACATGTGTCCGGATACCTTCGTATATAATTACATTCTTCATAGTTTATCGAGTTTATGTTTTATGATGTGCCGCATGCCACGATTATCATACAAATAAAATTTGTCCTGGGACCGTGTTCCGGAATTCCCGGAACTGGTCATAAATTGTCCACATGTGTACGGATGCCTTCGTATATGATTGCATTCTTAATTGATCATCGAGTTGATGTTTTTTGATGTGCCGCATGCCATGATCATCATAAAAAATTTTTGGCACGGGAACCGTGTTCCGGAATTCTCGGAACTGGTCATCAAGTGTCTCCATGTGTCCGGATGCCTTCGAATGTGATTGCATTCTTCATAAATCATCGAGTTGACGTTTTTTGATGTGCCGCATGCCATGATTATAATAAAAAATAAATTTTGTCCTGGGAACCGTGTTCCGGAATTCCCGGAACTGGTCAGAAAGTGGCAAATCTATATTAAATCTTTATTGAATTAATTGCTTGTTATACTAAGTAGAGGATCTGATAAGATTTGTTGAAATAAATTAGTGTTTCTGTTATAATAAAGCATATGCAATGTAAGCTCATGAATGGCCACTTTTGGGAACCGCTCCCAGGAACTGGCCAATTCTTATTACTCATATATGAAGTGCAATTATTATGTAAGAAGGTCATTTCTAACAAATTTTTGTCAAAAAATGTTGAATTCTAGTTTTGAAAATATTTATGAAAAACTGAAAATGGCCAAAAGTTGGTACCCCACTGCAATCTGGATTTACTCCGGGGTCGTAGCTCCGAATACAATTTTTAAAGCATTTTCGAAAATTGGAATAATTTCCGGTTCTTTGGCAAAAAACTGTATCAAAATCGATTAAACAGAAAAAAAAAGTTATGGCCAATTGAACGTCGATTTTGGTGTATCGAAGAGGGCTTGGTAGTTTGAAGGTTAATTTTAGATCGAAGTTTTCAGGAGTGCGTCCCCTAGTAGAAATATGAATACCGAATAAGCATTTTAAGAATTTCTATTCCGCGGGTCGTTACATAACAGTATAAAGCCGCGTGGAATATAATTGAGGTACCTATTCATCTATAGACAATATGATATTAACAATATGTACGAAAGTCGCTCACGATCAACTTCCGATAATTCCAAGCGAGCAATTTGAACTCCGAACAACCGGCCATCGGGAGTATTGCTTCTTAATAACACTTCAATGATAATTTCCAAAGTTTACAGTACAAAGCAAGCGTACAAGAAGTTTAAAAAATATCCCAAATGATATATGTTGGCATCTTCACTCTCCCTATCAGACACGTTTCCATGATTGCGTTAAATGCCATATTGCAAACGACATGCGTAATAAATATAATAAACACAACGAACAGGGCTTTTGATCCATCGGCGGTCCAGAAGAAGAATGGATAGGAGAAGAGCAATACTAGCAAAGACCGACTACCATATGAGCGGTTCAAACTTGAATGAGTTACCCAGAGTACTGCACTGAATGATTTTGAAGTAAGGATCAGGAGTGCGATTTTACGAAGTTTTAGCTTCCGATGACCCTACATTTTCTGACAGAGTGAAGTGCTGGAGTGTTCAAATGTTTACCACTGTTTAGGATAGTAAAAGTAGTAAAAAACTAGTGTCATGAGACCTCAAAAAAGTCACTTTTGGAGGTATTTGTCAACATAGATTTGTCGGTAGACGGTCCAGATTCAATAAAAAAAACTGGCTTATTTTAACACATCTACAGATCGCTTGCCACACAAAAAACTTTTTATGTAATTCGACAGCTTCATTTTAAAAATTCCAAAAAATCCTACTTGAAAGTTTGCTTTTGTTAAATACGGTTATTAAACAAAAGCTTTGCAAATAATATCTTGGCGTGGAAGAGAATTTGTTACGTAATAGGGGAGGTGGGGATAGAGAAATTTGTGACAATTTGTTACATGGGGGAAGGGGAGAGTCAATTTTGGGCAATTTTTGCGCTACGTAATTTATGAATGGCCCCTTACGGTTATTGTACAACCACCAGAAGAAACCTAAAACGTTGGTACACAATCGGGAATAGCGAATCAGAAAAGGTGAAAAAGGTAGTGCAAAAAAAAATTAGCCTGTCGGACACCACACGGCTTTGCAGGGGGAGTAAGGAGATACTTAGAAAAACTTCAAATAAAGTACCTTAACTTTTTGTATTATTATTTTTCCATTAAGTTTATATTTTATAACAAACATAACAAAATAGAACTTAACATGTTTTACCATTCAAAATCTCTCGATCCATTAATTGAACAACTATCAGCTGTGCAGATTTTTATAGTTGGCCATTCCAGTGATTAGTAAAAAGTATCGGAGATGTAATCAAAAGAAATGCAATGTTTTTGACAATCTGTCAAACCGAAGGGCGCTCCCCTGGACCGAACGGTGAATCAGGCGAAACAAAACAGATATCTCTAGATAAATAATTCCTCAAACATTAGTTCAAATCCGTGAAGATCGATTTCAAGTTTGCATTTTTTTTCGATCACTGGAATCCGTGGAACGACCGAAATGGTGATAATAGGGATGGAGTGAAAATAGGCTTATTACCCTAACAAAAATATAAAATGGGAAAAAAGGCATAACACAACAGGAAACGAATGATCCTATAATTTTTTTATTTGGTTTAATTTTATTTGATTTCACAATTTTTTTCTAGTCAAACAAAATTTATTAGAATTTAAAAAAAAAATAAAATAAAAAGAATAAAGGAACAAAACATAAAATCAAAAGAAATCAGCATGAAATAAAACGAACTAAAATACAATAAAATCAAATTAATAACAAAAAAGGAAAATGGAATATACTTAAATGACAAAAATTGCCAAAAATAAGAATGAAAATTTGAAAAAATCTCTAAATTTGGGCAAAATGTCGAACAATAAAATATAAAGACATAATAGAATTGAATAAAATGAAATAAAGAAAAATAAATAAATTATTTAGAGTAGAGTAAAATAACATTGAACAGAATTAAATAGAGTGAATTTGAAGTTGATTTTAGTCTAATTTGATTTTTATGTCTTTCTTTAATGAAAGTAATTTAAATAAAATCAATTTAAAAAGTTAAGTATAGGTTCAAAAATAGAACCAGTTTAAATTGAATAATACAGAATATATTTTTTTATTTTTATTTCGATTATAGAGGTTTTAACCTTAAGGTCATTCGCCTCTTCGGGTTAGCAAAATCTCTTATGAAAAATTTCTAACCCTATGTGCGGGGTCGGGACTCGAACCCAGGTGCGCTGCGTACAAGGCAATCGATTTACCAATACGCTACGCCCACAGAGCAAATAAAGAGATCAAATAAAATAAAGTAAACTACAATGAATGAATTAATATTGTATCGAGCATATCAAAATACAGTAAACACCCGTTTTCATAAGCTCCTTGGAGAATTTTAGGTGGACGAAACGGGGACACTGACAAAATCGGGAAATATTTTTTAATTTCGTTTAATTAAACCGAAACTGTTGAAATATTCTTCTTTAGTCCCTAGACGTGGCATAACCCTTTCTAATTATTTAGTATAAACTGCGGCGCAAAAAATTCATTTATTTATTTTTGCATATTTTGCAACTCGAAGTAGTAAAATATGCCCAAGAAATGATTTACTCGAATGTGAAACGATTTGTCTGCTAGAGCCCATCGAATGGATTTTAATATGAGACTGAAAAACTCGGTTCAAAAAGCTGACCAAAAAAAAACGAACGGATAAAATCGGATCTTGACTGTGAAACGAAATAAAAGAAAAAACAATGAAATAACATAAAATATAAAACAAAAAAGTGTAAACGAATAGCAAACGAAATATAATGAAATAAAATCAAATAAAGTAAGGTAAGATTTTAAAAAATCAAAACGAAAAATAATAAAAATCAAATAAACAAAGTCCAGTGATAACCCGTTTTAATCGGCCCCATAATTTATTTTAGGCTGACAAAATGAGGACAATGTCAACATTGGTACATGTTTTATTAAAGGGACCGAAGCTGCCATTTTTTTGTCCCTAGGCATAGTTTCAGAACCCACAAATCTACCTTAACCTTCCGGACGTCGCGCTAGTGCACTGAGTGCACGTTGCTCTGAAAATCTAGCGATATCGTCTTAGCGCTCCGTTCAGTGGGTCATTTGCGCGACTTCCGGAGGGTTAAGGAAGTTTTACTGCAACTTGATTTGGTACGTCTATTAAACAGCATCAGACGTATTTTCATACGAGACTAAAACATCGGTTCAAGAAGCTGACAAAATCGGAGGCAGAAAAAAATGCGGGGGTTGACAAAATCAGGTCTTCACTGTAATATAAATTAAAGTAACGTTAACAAACATAAAATAGAACAAAGTAAAAAAAATGAAATGTTTAGTATGCAGGGAACAGATTTTTTTTTTTAAAAATAGAATACAATTATGTAAAATAAAACGAAACAAATTAAATAAAATAAGAAATAATTAGATAAGAAAAGCTAACTAAAATGAAATAAAATAAAATAAAAAAATACAATAATTCAAAATAAAATTTAGATCAAACTAATTTAAGTGAAGTTGCTATAATTTTGAGAAGTGACCATATTGCAGGTCATTTAGCATAATTAGTTTTATCACCGAGGAACGATCTTATCGCCCACATTCACCCACACTAGAGTGACAGGAAAAAAATGACCCCTATCAGCCCACCCCTGATACGATGCCTAGTCTCACCAGGAGTACCTGCACCAAATTTTAAGCAAATCGGGAAAGTCTAGCTACCGGACCAACGTGCCTTGAAGTTTGTATGGGATTTTTGGACAATTTGCATGGAAAAAAACCACTACCTCGCATTTTTGCCGCTAGGTGGCACTGTATGTATCGTATTATCACTGTAAGTGAAAATAAGAAAGATAATTTAATTGTCTACAACTTTTCCGAAGGCTGCTAGTGAATTTGGCTTTGTTAAAAGAAGTTATTAAACTTTTAGTGAAGTGATGTCTGAGTCAGTTTTGCATGGGGCCTAGCAGTTTCACATTTTACCACGTAGAGGGCGCCAACACTAACTTTTCAACGGAAAGAGATAGAAATTAGGTGTCTTCCACAAAGTTGTAAAACAGGAATTTTGCAATAATTCTTCCGAACATCTTGATATTCTATCTCTCTTCTATGAAAAGTTAGTGTTGGCGCCCTCTATACGGTTACAGTTGGAACTAAAATTTTCCAACCAAAACATAAATCGTATTTTGTGTTATAATTCTTCTGAACATACTGCTGGGCTAAACCTATCGATTATTTCACGAAAATGCATAGTTCGTGGGAATCGACTACTGATACACAACCATGCACTCCTAGGCCCTATGCAAAACTGACTCGGACATCACTTCGTTAAAAGTTTAATAACTTCTTTTAACAAAGCCGGATTCACTAGCAGTCTTCAACAAAGTTGTAGATAATTAAATTATCTTTCTTATTTTCACTTACAGTAATAATACGATACATACAGTGCCGCCTAGCGGCAAAAATGCGAGTTAGTGGTTTTTTTCCATGTAAATTGTCGAAAAATCCCATACAAACTTCAGGCACGTTGGCCCGGTAGCTAGACTTGTCCGATTTACTTCAAATTTGGAGCAAGTACTCCTGGTGGGACTAGGAATCGAATCAGGGGAGGGCCGATTGAATTTTCAAAAATTGATTTGCACACGTATCACTCCTCCAGATCATGAAAATTCCTGCCCTTTGAAAATTCTGCACACGTTCGGACCTTTTCCAATAGGCTTTTAAAGAGAGCATTCTAATAATTAAAATTATTTGCATTATATCCTTCTTCGTACCATGAGTCCTTTCGAATTATATATAATGCAAAAAAATAATGTAGCTAGCCCAGATTGACCCAGACGATAATTACCAGCTTTAACATTTCTTGACTTCGTCAATTTTTAAAACCGACAATTTATTGATACATTCAGTGTGATCACTTCTTAAAATTATGCCAAGCGTTGGTTAGGCCATATGAGCACAGTTAGAAATTATGCCAAAAGACTGTTACCCTGTAGATAAAAGTAATTATGCCAAATAACCGTTCTGCCAAATGTTCGTTAGGCTCAACATCTTTATGCCAAACGATTTGGTCCAAATGACCCATACCTGTTTTAATCTTCGGTCCATTTGCCTGTTTTTTTTTCCGGTTAGAAAAAAAATATATAAACCTATGTGCGAGGTTGGATATCGCACCCAGCTGTACTGCGTACAAGGCAAACGTTTTATTAACTACACTATGTCCGTTTCTCAAAATATGAAAATAAATAATTGGAAATAAAATTAACTAAAGATGACTACAATAAATTTAAGCAAAATGGAAAAGAAAATAAAACAAAAAACAATTATTAAAATAGTAAAGAATCACAAGGAAATAAAAAATACATTAAAAAACAAGCCAAAATAAAATATAATGGAATAAAATAAAACTAAATTTAATTAAATTGAATCCAACTAAATAAAATAAAAGAAAATGCGGCAAAATTAAATAAGATAACTGTACATATCAATTTTAAAATCTAGGTTTAATTTGATTTTGGATGCTGAGTTTCGCATTTTTTTTTTTAAATATGGAAATTTATGTTTTGAGTAAACATATTTTATTTTTTAATTTGTATTCTAGATTTTTGTTTTGAATTTGAATTCAAAACTAGGATATTAGTGGTACGATGAAGGGTGTTTTGTGCTCGTTTTCCGATTAGAAAGTAGGTTTGCTCAGAAACACAAAGTCGTTTAATTTTTGGAGCTAGCGTCAAACCCGTGCTAGTTTAGTTCTGTCCCTAAGTTAGTGCCGGATTCTGATGAGACGAAGTCGAAGCTCAGATTTCATAATAGGAATAATCTAATCCTATTCGAGTTAGACATAAGTTACGCAAAGTTACAAATGGGATTATTTGACATTTAAGTTGACATAACAACACCAAAACACTCTTTACCTGCAGACAAACATTTCCTCCATTCAACCAACCAGTTTCCAAAATTAAAACATAAAAGTTTGACACTGAAAAATTTCAACTGACCGTAAGCGTCTATAGTTGGCCACCCTGCCCTGTCCCGCCCTTCCGTCGACCATCGACGCAGCTAAGGAAAATCCTCACTCAGACTCAGCATAAACTCGCAAGAACACCACACCGTCACGCAAACCTGTTATTGCGCGCCGGGATCCAACCGAGCAAAGAACGACACAGTGGGCTGTTATCGGTGCAGTACCACCTGCCACCTACCGTCCGCGAAGCATCTCTTGATCCTCACACGCGAGCATCGACAGGAAAAGTTGCGATGTGAGTGTCCGTTTTTTTGCTGCCTTTTATCTCAGCTCAGCAGGAAAGCCTTTAATCGCTCAGGCACTGGGACTGTGGAGTTTTTTTGCCACCGCCTTTCCACAGGGTACTCTATTTTATTTAAAATTCATTATACAATAATAGTACCCTAGAGTTGAGTTGCCTCCTCATTCCCTTGGCATCTGCGCCATCACGTCCCCCATGGTAGCCGGCAAGGATGGGAACAAGGCAGACTTCATTATTGTAATACAGTATATCAATGGTTCGTGATGCGTGTTCGACGTCCTTCTCCTGACGCGCGGTGCCATCAGCATCAGCATCATCATCATCGGTGCCGGTGTCCAGTTTATTGGATTGGAATTCCGGTGCAAGGAGTTAGGTAACAACTAGCTTCTCTTCTCTTCGAAAGGGCCGTCCAGACAAACAGAGAACTGGGTAGCTGGGCTGCGGTTGTTACGTGAAGTTCATGGTTATTGTTGTTATTACGTAGTAGTACGCAGAGGCCCTGCGGGCTAGGTATGGACCGTGGTTTTGCGGATCAGGATTAAAGGACCGGTCACGACGACGACGACGACGATGCTGAAGATGGTCAAGACGTTGATGATGGTTGATGATGATGATGATTGTGCTGATGAGGTAACAACATTGACGAACTTGTTCTGAACTCTTTCTCCCGCGGTTCGTTCGTTCGTCCGCGTTCGTTGTACGGTGGAAAAAATTCCGAAGAAATTGAAATGATGTTACACCACTGACAGGGGCAGGTACCAACCGTGTGTACCGTGTAGATTCCCTTCTCCGGAGGATTGGCACATCTTTCTTTTTGCTGGCAGAGCAGGAGATGAGCGTACGTGCAATGACTAATTGCCATTACCAGCGGTAATTAGTCAATGGTAATAACTGGTCTGGGTTCGTTGGAATGCCGGACACCCGGTCGCCACGAGATTGCGATGCCTTTTCAATTAGATATTATAATTGGATTATGACTAACGCTCTTTCTCGTAGCAGCAGCTGTAGCTGTAGACTGTAGCTTGGGCCTGCGAAGCAGCAGGTAATGGGATATTTCTACAACAATTTGTTTCGTGTGATAGGCATCACGATGCCACTCGTCCGGATTTGTGAACTCTCTATTAGAACGTTTTGAAATAATGGTAGATCTGCCTTGGTCATGGCTATCAGTGTCGTGTGAATGAGCTTAATCACTTTTGGTCATGTTCTAGCGTATTCTGCAAAAGTCGGCAAAGTTTAACCGGATCGTACACAGCAGTAAAATCGTCGAATTTTGGGTAAGTCCGGAAGCGTAATTTCCGGACTGCGGTAGGATTATTCAGCAACTCCTGTTTCTTTATTCTAGGGAAGACTAGATAACTGTTGCGGAAAATTGTTCTTAAATATAGCTTATTAATTTTGTTTCCTAAAGTTGATTATTCTTGAGTCTCTGGCAGGATCGTTTCTTTCGAATTCATTGATTCGATTGGCGAATCTGGACCGTGAATTCGTTTCTCTGATTTAAATTCTAATCGCAAGGCCTATGTAACCCTTTTCTCTGGTTTAGATCCAAATCTTCAGTTTACGATTTTTTGACTCTCCATGTTCCTGATGAACCAGATATAAAATACAGCTTATCCTTTATGATTCATATCCGGATCCTGATTACTGGTTCTAGCTGGGTACAAATGAACGATCCGGATGATCCATAATCATTGCAGAATGATTTGTGAATTGCCACATTGCTCGTTCTGGGTTGCAGTCAATCATCCATTCTTTTTGTACTCAAGTTTAGAGCAACAGGGAGTATCAGCGATATGTACAGAGGTAGGTTTCTGTGCGCGTTACACGTTTTCCATCAGAGAAATATTTTAGGTTCAACTTCGAATCCGTAGATACGTTTCTGAAAAATACATCTTTATCGTTACTAAGAAAAAAATACTATTGGCAAAAGAAACATACGATAAGGTCAATTCAGCAAAAGAGCTTTCGATGAAACGACCAATCTGGCAAAACTGTTTTTGGAAGCAGTTACCCAGACCTGAACCAATTCGGTACGATTTTATACTCCAGATGTCAAATGTTGTTTTTGTTTCGAATATAGATTTCACCCATTTCATTTTTTTTAATTAGATTTACAGGTTAGAAATTACTAAATACGCTACGCTCACTCTGTTTTAAATTAATTGTAGGAAGAAAAAAAATGTATATTAACAACTGTGTTTTTTGTACTCTAAAACTAAGGAGAGTAATTATTGAATAGTTTGTGCACTTTGAAATGCTGTTTTTTTCGAAAGAAAGAAAATAGAGAAGGCTGCATCATATCATCCGAGCAGATGATTAGTATCATTGACATACAGCGGAAACATCAGTAGGCCTAGGTGATTTCCCTGTGGAGTGCAGGATATTGTTTGACATTATTTCCCTAATTTTCTTCTTAGTGAAAAAAAAACTTTGCACGGATTTTTTTTTCATTTGGTAGAAATATAGCATTGCTAAATCGAATCAAGTTTCGATATCACTGTTTCTCATTAGCTTAAACAAAACATTTTTTCTCGCAGGACATCACGCTTGAGTAGGTGTTTGCTCATGAACACAAATCGTATCTCCGTTTTTGGAGCTACGTTTAATTCAGCAGTAGTTTAGTTCTGACACTAAGTTAATGTCGGATTCTGATGAGACGCAAATTCCATAACTTATGGTATTATTTTCGACCACAGGCTGCATTCGTATATTCGACTATTAATTGGAAAACACTCTCCAGAAATTATGATCTGCCCCAACTAAACTATATGAAGAAATAAACGGAACCCATTCTGGTAAAGTATTTATAGGTCTGAAGGAGCCACTTTTCAATATCTCAGCAAGGCATTTTCAATTTACCGTTGATTGGCAAATATTTTACAGAATGATCACACTGTCTCGCTAATCCGAATATTAATCGCAACTGCCAACAGTGCAGTAACATCATTTTTAAAAATAAAATGCATCCAGTGTGTGTCGATAAATATACCAAAAACATAGCCTCCACTGCCAAATCCGACATAATTCGCGATAAGGAGTCGCGCATACGGATTAACAAAAAAAATACATTCAAGCAACCTCTCCCAGACATCATTCCATGGTTCATCGACTAAACTCAACAACCCAACAAAAAAAAGTTGTTTTGTCAGCATCCAGGCCCTGAACCAGGCGCCACATTCGTTTATAATAGTGACCACTAATTGGGTCATCGGATTCGGCAAAGTGAAAGCCATTTCTTGCCCCGGTTTTAAAACCAAATTGCGAACCAACTCCTTTAATCAGCCCTTCGCTCGGTTGTTTTTTTTCTCTCTCTCTCTCTCTCTCATCGGACCAACCAACCACTTCGCTGTATTTATTTGCATCACAATAAAAGTGCGATGATGATACGAATTAAAGTATGCACGGTTCAACGGGGGCTATCGCTGGGGTTGAATCTTGCGCTTAAAAGGCCACAAGCGGAAAAAATGCAGTTTTGACCACATACATGATGCCCCGCATTCAAAAACTAAATACATATCGCATAAATATCTCCGACAGCATTTTCTGACCTAGATCTGGTGGAACGAATCTGTTTTTTTTTCTCTTCGTCTACGATGCGTCCTGCTCGTTCAAACCCTGACTGACAAATGTACCCCGTTCAAAGCAGAAGAAAGGCTAACCCGAAATTTATGGTCTTCGGACTGAAGCCTTTTGAGATTTGATTCGCGGCTTCGGCGGCGACAAATATAGATCAGATACACACACGGCGTGATGCTGTGGGCAAGCCGGACCGGGCCGGGCCGGACCTGGTTAAGCGTTATTATCGGTGATTGCCTCCCGGTGGTAATTTCGGAAGAAATCATAGGGCTTTTTAAAACTAGGTTTATGATGTCTAATATTACGCCCGTTGAGAGGAAAAGTTGCGCCTAATGATCATCGACAAAATAACATGTGTATGCAGCGGAGGTCGAAATGAAGTTAGAGAAGAGTAGGGACACCTGATGGTTTGTATGTAGAGTTCGGGGTATGCGCGGTTATTCCGATTGATCAGTGTTTCGGATATTATAGGATCGCAGCGACTCTCGGAGGGTATCGTTAGCGGAGGCTTTCACGATTTTTTTTAAATAGCCTGCTGCCTTCGCTTTGCCAAAACACTTCTTTATTTCTTAGATTGAATACAGGGAAATAAGCCTGTTTAGGAATTGGGTCTTATAAAAGGCAATGATAAAACCATTTCGACATCGTCTCATCAGAATCCGACACTAACTTAGTGACAGGACTAAGCTAGTTTTTACCTAAATTGCTCTCCGCTACGGAGAAATATAACATAATGTATCTTGCATTGATTAACTAAGCCAAATCAAATGTTTCGATTTCATTAATTCTCATCAGCTAAAAATGAATTTCTTTTCTTACAATACATCGCGCTTGACTAGCAGTTTGCCTAAGTACACAAATTGTGTCTCTGTTTTTTGGAGCTAACGTTAATCCGGCGCTAATTTAATGCTGTCAATAAGTTAGTGTCGGATTCTGATGAGACGAAGTCGAAACGCAAATTCCATAACTAATTTAGTAGTAAAATATTCGACGCACACCTATTATGCTAACAAGTCCATGCGTTGCATTTGCCTGTATCTTTCTATCCCTTCTGCATTTACGGGGCATCGTCCATGGCCAGTCGTTTACTTGTGAACACAAGCAGTGTTCCTTTTTGGATTTTGCTGTTATGTAACGTTGTCTACCATAAACTGATGAGACTAAATCGATAGGGTAAAACCAACCTAGTAATAGTTCTAGTTATCGCCCATTTACGCTCAAAAGGGTTTCAACCAATTTTCTCCTTATGGAGAGATATAGCAAACTGTACATCACTTGGCGGCAATCGGTAAATATCTATAGTTTATTTTGGAAGATTTTCAAAATACTAATTTTTCTCAAACAGATTTACGACGTTGTTCAATACACAAACATTGAAAAAACCGCTATGAATCTAATATGGGCTTTTTCGAAATAAGATTGACTAGTAGATGACGGAATTTAATGCTTGACGCCATTCTAAAATCCAAAATCCAAATTTTCGATAACCCAAACAATATAGATATTTTTGGAATAAAAGCTGATGATGACAATCAATGCCTCACGCAAATATCAATTCCAAAATAACATCTTCCGATTAAACACAATTCTCTATAACCCAAATAATATGAGTATTTTCGAAAATGCGTTGTCTACTTGACGAAAATGTATGTCCGCTGATATGTTCTCGGCGTGGTTTCAGCAACGATAGCGGTGATTTCGTGGGATCAGTTAACAAGGAACTACACTGTTCAGAGCACCGTCCCTTCAAATCTCAAACGAAATGGATCCCGCCTTTCTTTATCGTGATATTTTTATCATTGGCCATGCACACATACACGACGGTGCAACCAGTACACAAGTGGTAGATCCTTCTGTTCGGCCAAACATCTGAGTGATATCCGTATTTCCTTGCATGATGGAACTAGATAAAGGTAACCGGAAGCATAAGCTTATTCACCTCCTGAAAATGTTCAGAATTTCGACTAGATGAATTAATATTGGCAATACCTAAAATCGAGTACGATGATGTAGCTCTGAGGAGGTGGTCTTTGCTATTTCAGAATTGCAATCATTCGTACACATACTATTCTCTCAGCACGAATAGAAGTCATGGTATTTAAATACACAGCATACCAGGCACAACCGTTGTTTATGCTTTCGCTTTGTGCATTTACAATATTCTTAAAATAAAACATGGTTATGCTTACTTGTATAGCTTCGTTTTGATACTAACACAAGTAGTAAGTTGTGTCATAAAATTATTACTTTTGCTGGATCAATCTGATAAACGCTATCAGTACTGAATGCGTGTTACGATAAAACTGTATTATTGCGACTTCTGTAAGCACAAGTTGCATTTCTGCCTCCAGTAAATGTTATACGTCCGGAATAGTCTGCTCAAATGCGATTCCGGTTAGGTTAGTCGGAACCAAACTGGACATTGTCAACTAAAGAGCCATAGGATGAGAAATCCAAAAATCAACAAGAAACGAGCAAGGAAGTTTGAAAAACAGTTGTGTTAAAAAAACACTTGAAATATTCAAGAATAATACATAAAGAACGAATACAAATCTCCCTTAGTCCCTTAGTCAACCCACCTTACTCTACAATTGCTACTACTGGACCTAGCAGTTCTTCATCCTCAAACAACACTATGTACCTAAGAACGTCAGATCGCCATGTGCCAAAATGTGTCAGCATGCTTTTAACAACAGATTGCTTTGTGCGAATTCATTCGCAATCAATTCGAAACACAAAATCCAACTTCTAAGAACATTTATCGAAAGCCAATCACCCAAGTCCACAATATAGTTCAGGCAAATTCCGTTACCAAACAGCGCCGTTGGGTACGGCGATTTTGTGGAATGCGCAGAATGTAAATGTTTATAAACAGATGGAGCGCCAAATGTTTTTCATTCGTTAGACGTGCTTTCTTCGAGATTTTCGTTGTCTTCCTTCTACCGTTGAACATTCGGGGGTAATACGCATTGTTATGTCGGAAGTGATAAGACAGGCGAAAAATTTAATACGCTCAAGTAAATGTTTACATTTTCAAGTTAAACGTATCACTATTAGTCGCCATGACAGAACCACGTTCTAATTAAAAGTCATTCCAAATCGGAGAGATCTCAAGAAGACACTATATTTAGCAGCTTTTTGGATTATTTTGGTAAATGTTCATCTATCAGACACATTCGTGCATATTTCAAAAAAAAAAAAAGAAAACATATTCACTTCTATAAATAAGTCACACTGAATGGAGTCACATTTACATATACTGTGTGACAAGTTAATGCTGTGTCAATTAAACTATTTGAATAATAAAAATATATTACATCAGTTTCGATCGATCAGTATTCATCAAACGGTCTCGACTCCGAGATATTGGCCAGATTCCACTCGTTGGGAACCACTGTGACGCCGTTGTCGTTGTCATTGATCCAGAATACATATTTATGAAGGAATTTAGCATTGGTTCTGCATCTGAACATTTTTTAAACTTGAAATACCTTTATTTTTGTTGAAACTGCAACTGGGTGGTAACTTTTTCTTAAATCTTAAAACCAGCTTTATATTCGTTTTAGAAAGTATCGAACTAGAAAAGGCAGTGACCGTTTCCGGAGGCACTCCTTTTAGTAAATTTCCTTGTTCATCGGTTTCCAAAACTACGCAAGCGTCACTTTTCAATCTGCAGTTCTAAATTGCTTGCCAAACTAGGAACTTTTACGAGTTTCAGCGTATTATTTGAGTTTCCGAGGTACCTCATCGATCGTATGAGGTTTAAATTTCTTGTCCATGAATTTGGTCTTACATTATGTTGCAATCATACTTCGTTAGTAAATTGAAGATTTGGATTTTCTGTTACTTCCAGGTTTCCTGTCGATTTGAATTATATTGTAAAAAATATCTTCTCAGAAAATCGCTCAAAACTTTCGTACTGCATCAACTGAACCAATATACTTTCTTCGGCGGAAAGTTTAGAATTTGTCACACCTTTCGAACGGTAGATAGAACTTAGCATACAAATGATTGAAATGAAGTTTACGCGCAAAAAAAAAACAAACCCGACCCACAATCGATTCCACAATATTTATGCAACGCAATAAATCAATGAAATTAAATCAATTTATGGTCCATTTTATATTGTCGACAACACTCCTGTCGGGAGTCCGGCTGTCCGGAGTTCTAGTTGTTTTCGATGAAATAAACTCTCGATAAACGGTAATCCAGAGGTTAAACACCTTCGCATCGCGAACATTTACGTATCCTAGTCAATAAACTATTCAAACTTCTTATGCACGAAAATAAATTCTCAGTCGCATTGCTTGCTTGAGGCGAATCCTGACTAACAACCCACCCACTACCCAATCCGTGGTACTTATGGGAGCGTAACTGAGTCGGGGCCTTCCGTTAAGTAAGTACCACATCAACACTTTCTTTCTCATATCCCAAGCTACGGTAAAGATGGTCGTGGCCAGCAATGGTGGTTCTCAGGCAAAATTCTCGCTTGGACTGGATCAATTGTTATTCCCAAACAATGCTACTCAAGTAGTCTGGCTGGAAATGAGAGTCATCAGTCTGCAATCTATGAAGTATACCGTGCTTACGCAACGCAACGCAAAAAAAAAACAAACCCGACCCGCAATCTTCAAACCAAATCATATTACGTATACCACTATCAACATAACAATATATTGGGACTGGAAGGGATCACCAGGGCACTTGATGGAAACGATCTGGACAGGGAGAGTGGAAATGCCAACTTGCTGTTGCTAATATTTCGTGGACAAAGGGCGAGCTCTTCTCCTCACCTATTGGAAATGCCCTACAATACAATTCGTATCACGACCTGAAACTTGTAGAAACTTCTTTCCAGGTGTTTCTAATGGTGGTCTTCTGGTGGACGATACGGCTAAAAAACCTATTCCTTCCTATCTGACTCTAGAATTCAAAACACACGAAACTAGAATTACATAAACCACCAATCCGAAGCACAATCTCCTGAATCGCAAAAGGTTGCAAATTTTTTGGTTGTAAATTTTTTGGCTTCTTTTCAGGGGCAAAAGTAGCGTCCAGAACCCCAAAATCAACAGTCAACCCCATGAGCTTGGAAGCAGATTTACGCTGTTGACTCGTAAGTGAAAGAAGGCAATGAAGAGGATCTGATCGCGAGCATCAAGACGGCTTCTACGATGATAACTTTGACGAGAACAACGACAAGCGAGAAGTGAATGATTCAGTATACGAACAAACAAATGTATCCCCGTCGCAAAAGAAGATCTCCACACGCAATAGTATGTCGTTTCAGCTAACTTTTATTTTTAAATATTACAAATATATAAAAAAGTTAATATTAGCTACTCGTGTATGGCAAAGTTTGAGTGCGTCTGTAGATTACGGGACGTTGCAAGCCATACTAAAACCTATTCGCAGCCGCAACACGCCTTTTTACCACGCGATAACGATGGGATCATCGATAACCTCGTACCGTACCCCATCGATTCCCATCTCGGAACCAACGGCATTCGTACTCTACCCCGTACTTTCTCTTGTCAATGTTTTTAGGCCATTTTCAGTCTCAAATGTCTCTTCCACTACTCTACGATCAACGCCAATGATGTCGGTGTCGATCTCGTGATGATAGTTACGTTCCTTGGCACTTCAAACATTCGTAAGGAAATTTTGAGCAATAGGTTGAGCCATAGACTAGAGAGTGCATTATCCCGCTTCAACCCTTCTAACATTTTCTGCTACAGTTCGTTTCGTTTCACCGAATCGTACGACACACTGAAATCCCCAAACAGATGGTAAGTGCACCAGTTGTAATTCCGAAATTTATCCAGAACTTGTCGCAGGGTAAACAACTGGTCCATCGCTGATCGCTCTTCTCGAAAGCTGCTTTGGTATTCACCGGCAAAGGATTTGGCACGATCTGTTAAACTAAACTTTATAGGAGGCATTGGGGATACCTTGATGGTTATTACACTTGAGTGAATTGGAGAAAGGACATATGAGTTCATCGAACTAATTTTTTTATGAGTATCGTTTATTTGACACGGTCCAGAATAAACCGATTTCGTTTCTTATTTGGTTGTGAGCTATTATCTGACTACTCCCCTACTGCTGCTTGGGGCTCGATTAGTCCACTTTCTCTGGGGTGTTCGGATCCGTCCATTATGTCCTCGTAATTGGTATTTATAAATTTTCACGATTGGATGATCTTGTGTTGAATTTGCGGGACACGATCGTGTACCAGTCTTCGTTCCCATTTGCTTCTTCGTTGACAATAATGGCTGTTGATTTGGAGGTACTACACGCAACTCGGTATTGTTGCGGTATTTGTTGCTGCCGTGGTACTTTTTCGGTTTAGTTGTTTGCTGGTGAAGGCTGTATGCTGGATTTGCTTGCAGTACATGTTGTTTCCCAGTGTAGTGGTATGTGTAAATTTCACAAAAGGGGCTATGCTTTGCTTTTAGATATAGTTTCCTTAGTGACTTTTGCACAGGGTTTTTCGTAGAGTTTAGGATTATTACAGAACAAGTACGTATGGTCCTGTCCTTCCTATGTACACAGCGTGGTTTGAGAATTGGAGTTTCGTTATGTAGGATCAGGAAAGACGCAATAGTTATAATGAACTTATCGTAAGTACGCAATCGTACCTGATTTTTGTAATCGTCCACATAAACGATCGTGTTTAAGTACTTTCATATGACGTGTTTTTTCGTATATGGTGGAATTGAATGAAGGTGACTTCAGTAAACTTAAGCTCTATTTACACCTTTAGTAATTGCTACGCTTTGTGTATACTGGGAGCAGATCTGGTAATTATTAAAACAAACGACCATTGTGCTGTACCGAAGTTTGTTCAGAATCGCTCGAAATTATCACTACCACAAAAAAGTAACGGTCACGCTCAAGTTGTCGATTGTTTTACATGCTTATGGCACTTGCTTGGGTACAGGTTTAAAACGGACTGAAAGAGAATGGATGTTTGAAAAAGAAGGAAATTCGCATAAAAATACTATGTTTGGCAGGCAACTTGCAGTTGTGGAAAGTGGACTTTTCGTCACAACAGGCACCAGTAACGGTGAAAATTAAACTGAACTGTATGCCTCCTAAAACGTATTTTTTATTTTAGAATACTGCAATTTCAAACGGAATTTAGGCTGGATTTAGCTTCATGTTACTATTCTAGTAGTATGTGGTACGAAGCTAATTCAGTGGGTTTTATCTTCAAAGAAATGCCTCCAACAAATGTATAAAACCATAAACTGTGCTAAATACGTGTATAAAATACCCAAAAAATAGTTTTCATCTGATGAAAACATGAGATTCAATGGCAGATTTCTGGTATGGTAATAATTTCGTGTTCGCTTTTAGATGACCTTATTAAATCGAATACAGATGTTTTTGGTACGACTGATCCATCAGCAAAGCTCACACTAAAAGCCTTCGAAATCTCAATTTTCTATGAATTCGCAAATATGAAATTCAATCCTTAAAAAAGCGTACTGTCCTCGACCAAAAAACGAACACGAGGTCACCAAGCAGAACATACCAGTGGAATTGCGTCAAGTCCCCACATTCCGACCCAAATCCGAACGACGTCATTGTATCGTGACTGGAATCGAAATAGTTCGGATGTTCGTGGTTGGTGCTCTAATCACAAACCATGACCGACAGGTTTCCGAGGAGACAGCACTGTCCCATCGACGCAATAAAGTTTAGAAGCGCTAGGAACCAGTCGATTTGAACCAAAGGCCATAAAAAACCGAATCAAAAGACGAATAAATAGCCCGGGGAAGTGCGATTCGCCGTAAGCCCGGTAGCCGCGGATTTGAATTTCTAATTTCCCATATGGTTAAAAATAGACACTTGAAACTTCAAAAAAAAAAACCTTTCGGAACATTAAACTGTAACAATACGGAATTCCGATTAGAGACGACCCTGCAACGGCGAGGACGGATGACCACCCGGACAAAAAAAAAGAACTGCGCGAACTGGCGCTCGCATCTGCTGGTGGTAATACGTTTAAAAAATTCTTCTGTAAATCGTCGCTTTATTGGCGACGACGCCAGGGACCAGTTCGAAACGAAGAAAAAAAAAGCAACTGTATTCTGCCTCCTCCCCCCCCCCCCCATTTCCCAGTGTCATTATTTACGCCAGTTCACCTTAACCCCACCGCAATGTGCAGATGTGTCTATTTATGAACATATCGGTGCCCCCTCGGGACCAAAGACCTTCCTCATCTCGGTTGTAAATCTTCAACAACACCTTATCCCGTCCGAGCGAGCGAGAGAGAGAGAAAGAGATAGCTGCTTTTTGTTGTTTCCACGCAGCTTCTGATGAGCCCACGGACTTACGGAAAGGGGGCCGGGCGGGAACTCCGGTCATCATAGTAATTTTATAGGGATATATTTAACTATTGCAATTTCCCGCCTTGTCCCTGTCGACCGCCCCTCCCCCCGCCCCCCTGAGGACGGTTGGAATCGAGCTACAAAAATTATCCACCCAGTCGTCAGCTCCAATGTCGTTATGCGCGCGTCTTAATATATAGATGTTTCTGTTTTATAAATTATTAATAAATTGCCGTACAGTATTTTCCCTTGTATTGAGGTAGGCCAGGCCAGGTAAGCAGGTCTTTCCGCTCCCCCCCGCCCGACAAACACTGGCACGCAAGTGATGACCACGTGAAAAGTGACCCCCGTTTCCCATTGCCGACCCGTTCGCCTAGAAGATCGTGCCGGGAAAAGGCAAACACATAACTAACCATACTGACATAGGCGGCGATGGAGGAGGAGGGGATACGGAGGAAGAAAACACAGCCCGAGTACCTCGAAGATCTGATTACATTCAGATTTATAAATAGAAACAATTACTCATTCCGCACTCACAGGGTCTCTTGTTGGTGCAGCTCCTGCGCTAGATGGGGTCGTACGACGACAATGGCGAGGACGGGAAGGTAAACCCTCCGGTGATCACTGGTGCCAGGTCTAATTGTGCTTCTTCGAATGGACGATTGGCGGGACCTACCAGGGAGGACCAGGCTCTGTCTTCCAGGGATCGTCCATCGACGAAGAAGATACCTGCATTTTCTTCGTCTCTTGTTGGTCTTAATTTTCCTATTATCATTCCTGGTGCTGCTTCGCGGAAACCGATAGATACGTGCAAAAATAAAACGGGTTCTCGTTTGCTTTGCACATTCATAGCTGCTGTGTCCGTCTTGTACTCTCTTCGTTATCCTCAATCTGGCTACCACCATCATCATCATCCAGTCAGCCAGGTCAGGTTTGCTTTCTTCCCCGTCCTTCCCTTGACACAATACAGGATGGTTCGCGCTGTGGAACAGGATGATGGGACTACCGGGAGTACTACGAAAGGCCGAATCACATAAGGCCGAAGAACAAAAGGCCGAAATCACAAAAGGCCGAAAACCACAAAAGGCCGAATCACAAAAGGCCGAATCACATAAGGCCGAATCACAAAAGGCCGAATTACAAAAGGCCGAAAACCACAAAAGGCCGAATCACAAAAGGCCGAATCACAAAAGGCCGAATCACATAAGGCCGAATCACAAAAGGCCGAATTACAAAAGGCCGAACTACAAAAGGCCGAAGCACAAGATCAAATCGCTAAGGTCGTTGTAATAGCCCATGGCGTTATTTATGAGCTGGTGCATATCATATCATGAATTGATAGCTGAAAGCTGCTTTAATTGATTTTTGATTTAATTAAATTAAATTCAAAAGAACAGCTCATGTTAAAAAGAAGGAAAAATACCCGAAAAGAAATAACATGGCAGAATTTCTAAAAATCTGTTCAACATTGATTGACCATTTTTCGTTAAAATATACACTATCCGCATTACATATTTTCTGATAAGGTCTTTTCGTGCATTTTCTAGTAGATTAGAACGATGCTGGGGGTCATTAGTCAGTGTTTTCCGGCGGAAGGATATATAGCCGAATAGTCATTAGGGCGAGGCACACTAGGTCGAATGCACCAAATAGGGTGAGAAATAAAGTCTTTGGAACTGAAAACAAGATTTAAACGAATGATCAGCTTTCAACAATTTGATTGGAACCATTGAAAATAATGTTTAGCATATTTACGTCATCTTTCTCGCTGTAAATATGCAGCGAATATCAAGGTGCTGGGTCATTAGGCCGAAAGCCGGTAGGCCGAATGTCGTTTCGCCGAATGCAGTTAGGCCGACTGGTCCAAAAAGAATGACAAATATGTAGAGCAGTTGGAACTGAAAACTTTCAATGATGATATAGTAAATAATATCAGTTTGAGCACAACTTTCCATACTACCTGTCATGTAGAATGTTAAACACGGCAAGTTGGTCGTTGTTCCACAGGCTACTGCTTGCATTAAGCCTAATATGGTTCCATAATCACCAACTCGAGACGCAACACAATGAAGTTATTCCACGAAGTTGCCAAAAAGTGGGGTCTCCAAAATGTCGATATACCTTTTCAGAATAGTAAATATGTCGAGGGGTTGGAACTGGAAACTTTCTAAGAGTGATTTTTTACGATTTTTTCAATAGAATAATAATGTTTGGAATATTTACGACACTTTTCTCGTTGCATATTTGCCGCTTTACAGGAAGAAATAAACAACACGAAGCCTAATGTGGCTACGCCTTGGCCTCGGTTATGCGGCTAGGCCGCATCGCACTGGCTTCGCCGCATGCGCTAGAGCAGTGTAACAACCAAAGAATGGTTGTGGCTAGCGGGTTACATTTAGCCAAACTGACTTTTTTCTATCAATTTTCTTTTATTATTTATGCTTTTTATAAACGCGATTTTATTTTAAAATATTAGTCATGGGAAATACTAAAGTATCATCAATACCAACAGATTAGATCATTCGATTTCTGATGCATGTTAGACTTGCGATTTTATGTGATTCGGCCTTTTGAGATTCGGCCTTTTGTGATTCGGCCTTTTGTGATTCGGCCTTTTGTGATTCGGCCTTTTCGGGTTTCGGCCTTTTGTGGTAGGTTAGAACATCTTCGGCCTTTTGTGTTTCGGCTTTTTGTGATTCGGCCTTTTGTAATTCGGCCTTTTGTACCGCTCCCGGACTACCACATCACACACATTGTGTACGTACAGTCAGTGCGTTGATTAGCGCTAGGAAGGTGAAAATTAACCTGCTGAAGGTGCAAATTGGACCACAACGAAACGGATCCACGGGTGCAGTGTTTCTGCTGGGGTATGTTGAACTCGTAGGCGGGAATCGACTTGATGCGAAATGTTGGTATGAAATGCAATCCGCTAGAGGTTCCTTCGGACCATTCAATCTTCAAGGCTTAAATTTAATTGTTGAAGTTTCTGGCAATCCAAAACTCAAAATGGTCTCGAACAAAATTTGATTCAAGCTTGGATGTGAATTCAGAGCAGAGACAAACCTGAAATTATATTTCAAAATTTTTATTCAAATTTTCACTCCTTTCTCAAAATATTTAATGAGACCATAAAAATAAATTACCGTTTCTATTCTTCCCATAAAATTAGAAATTTTAGTCGCTCAGTCAGTTATTTTCAATGATTTTTTTTTTCAAAAAATATTCAGATTTCCCTTTAAAAATTCTACAACTTCAAAAAAAATCTTAACAATTGTTAAATTATTAAAAATTTAGTTACACAAATTTTCTTGAGTTCCTAAAAAATAAGTATTCAAAAGTCATAGATTGGTGTAATGCCACCCGATATACGTTTGAGTTGTCATAGGACTTAGTCCCGTTGCGATCGGTGCTTAAGATTTTCTCAATTCAAACTCAATTTGGTAATAACACCGTCGATCTCAACTCCACGTGCAGGCATGTACATGTGGCAATCCTTCGTAAAAGGCCCATATGAAATATTATCATTTAACTTCAATAGAGTTGTTGTCAACATCCTAAGCGCATCTGGGCAAATTTTCAATATTTCCATCACAGCTTAAAGAGCCGTGGTAGTGATTGTTTCCATCGGCTAATACACACTTACACTACGAACCACCTGTTCCGGGATTAAAAACCTACTAAACAGGCAACTCGAACAGTGTTTGAGCAGTACCGGGGTGAACACATCAGTATATACCCGGTGATGTGGAGTGATCGCTATACACTGTGAGTGAGACACTATTTGTGTTCCCGAACTAGCGGTTTGTGGCGCTAGTGTCGATCTGGAGTTTGCTTAATCCAGCAGTAAATCAGTGTCGGATAGTGACGAGACGAAGTCGTAGCGCATATTCGATAAATAATTTCTAGATTTTTGAGGGGGCGTCTATTGATAGTATTGAAGCTCTAGAATAGTTTGACGCAATCGGGGTGGCCAAGTTGACCTTCATTTGTTTTAGACGGTCATGCGTTACTCGCGCGTATTTGCTGTCACATCCGCAGATCAATTGCTATCCGAAACAGCATTTTTTAATTCGGAAGACACGATAACTCAAAAACTATTCAATGGATTGGCTTGATGTTTTTTTTGTGAGAATGCATAATATGTGTAGCCTGTCGATGAACTACGGAAAACCGAAAGAAGAATTTTTCCCCATTATTTTGAAGAAAAGTGGGCGAACTGATCTTTTAAAATACATGTTCAAATGTCTCTTTAAAATTTCGACAATTTGACAAAAAACTTTGTCTAACTTCACATATGTTAAATTGTTCGAAATGTATTTACACAAATTTTGTGTTCTTAAAAAAATCAAAAATAAATTTCAAAAGCCATAAAATGATTTTGTAACCTAAGTTTGAGTTGCCATACGACGTAGTGCCGTTAGCTGCAATCCTCAATTCAAACTTAAATTGATGACCACACCGTCGATCTCAACATCACGTGCAGGAACGTATATATGACAATCCTTCGTCAAAGACCCGTATGAAATGTTATCATCTGCCTGGATTAAACTAGTTATTAACTCCCTAAGCATATCCGGGCTCTGCCGACAGGACATCTCGGGTAGCTCGTAGTGCTTATAAAACATGTCTTTGATGAATGGTTGGAAAAACTTATGAGCCACCACATATCTAATCTGAAGCGGACTAGAAAGTAAATCAAATTCTTTCATATTAAAAAAATCAGATAAACGCTAGCAAGGTGGAAATTAACGTGCTGTAGGTGCAAATTTGGGCCACGACCAAGCGAATCCATGCACGCGCTGTATTTACTGGGGCATGTTGAACTTGATGCGAAATTTTCGCATCAAACGAAATAGGCCGCGAGCTCCATTGAAACTTTGAACCATCATGACAGTTGGGAATATTTGATACTGCGGAGGATGAAGTATTTGACAATTTTTTTTTGGATTCCAAAACTTAAAACAGTTTTGGATTCCAAAACTTAAAATTTTTGCTCAAATTTGGATGCCAGTTTGAAACTATGTTGAAACAAACATAAAATTTAGAATTCAAGTTTTTCAGGCAGTTTCCTAACCTTTGCAATTTTTAGAAAAATATCGGGATTTTTTTCGGGTCTTCACTGTATTAGATTTGCTTCTCTTTTTCACCTAAACAGTGGAAAGGGACTTTTGCGACCAGAAATTTGAACGGATAAAACCCACTGTATCCGCTCTGAACTTATTCGATTCCGAGACAGTTTCGCCCAGAGAAGCCTAGCGCGTAAACAATCCACTGTTTCTAGTACAATAGCGCCTGTTGTATCAGTGACACCGTAGAGAAGGTATTGTAGCAGCTCAGATCTAGTTTTACAAAAGAAATTTTCAATTGGCCAGCACGATAGATAAGTACCTACCAGTTAATTGATTATTTTCGAAATTATGTCTAAAGACGATACTCAATAAGCAGACCTTGTAGATTCTGCCATGGACGACGAAGACAGTGAAAACGACCTCCCCTGTTGTTGAAACATGTCCGGCCATCTCAAAATCTACCCAGGTAACTCAACTGGGCCATGGGTGGTGTTCTTTTGGCTCAAAAAAAAGTAGAAAGTGATATTTAAAGCATTTTTAAGACCTGACACATTATTCGGCCATGACCGGGATTCTCAAGTTTGTGGTTGGTAGCAAACAAACCAACAAACGCGATTGTTTGCGGTAGTCGATTTACGATAAAGTACCGCGTCGATGTTTCAGCCTGTGACGTCGAGATAGAGGGTGTCATTTGTGAGGATCCGCTGACGGACAGGTTTCACCGATTAAAAATCCCTTACTTCAACTAAAAGATTCGATAAAAAATAAATCCATTCAGTCGCGATAATGGGTGGTTTCCTGCAACCTTCGTTAGGTCAGCATCGTGATAGGGAGATTTCGTCATGATATACCTCAACTGCAAACAGCTAGGTCACAATATCAACAGTTTTAGCTATTAACCACGGTATGGCAATATGGGGAGTAGCATAAGGATATTCCTGCAGGAAGGATACTAACGATCTGAAGGACTGGACGCCTTTGAAAAGGAAAAAATTTCTCTCCTTCGGCTATCTCGAAATCCCCCAACAGCGCGCCAACTACATCACATAAAAGCGCGCCAACTACATCACATCAAATTGCTGCCCTAAAGCCGAAACAAATGACATCTGGGCGTGGAAATTTGAACTCCAACAAGCAATATACAGCACTTCCAGGGACATCGAAAACCGTGGACTCATAACAGCATGCAACGTTACTGATCCCCTTAAAAGCCCTCTGCTAACTTTTCTCACTAAAGGACGAACCATCTAAACACCCTTTGAAACGTATTGGATGGGGAGGGTGGGAATGCCAGCACCCTATCATAACAATGCGTAGAAAATCGGCGGGCTCATCTCCCCACCCATTGGGACAACTCTCTATATAATGGCTTGCTTCACAACTTGAAATAGGATTTTGTCATTGGAAGGTGAATTTTTTTAATGCCCGTAGAATGCGGGTAAGTGTATCTGCTTACGGGTCCACCAATTTCCCTTTTGGCCTTTAAGACAATGACAGGCTGTATATGACGAGTATGTGAAGAATGAACAATTTATGCTAGAGAGACTGTCCATTGCTACTCGTTGTTTCCTTGCTACAATGGGTGGCAGATCATATCATCATCATCTGCTAACTTTTCTCTCTATAGTTAGAATATTTTCGAATGCATACAAGAGCATTTCCTTCTACGGAAGAAAATAGGTTTAAAGTCGACTTGATTCTCAACGCCGCAATTCTTGCTCAGACTAAACGATTACCGGGCGCGAATAGTCAAACTAGGTCATCCATCCCGTGGTGGGTCAAGGAATGTTCAGAAGTGTGTGTGTGTGTGTGTGTGTGTGTATCTGTGTGAAAAAGTCCATCGCATATAGCGTTTTTGAACGTCAGAACGCCAAGCATGTTGAGAAAATACGCGACCTTAGAGTCCAAATTCAAGAGATTAATGAAAGTTAAAAAACGCGATAATTGGCGCAGGTTCGTTGACAAATAAGCAAGATAATCATCAATGAGTAGTCTTGTAGTAGTAGTGAAACCGAAACTATTCCAACGAAAGCGTGAAATACTTGAATCGTTCGATATTTGATTTGGCCAAGAAGGTTTGTCCAGATTCAGCTCCGGAACAGAAGACCTACCAAGTCGCATTCCGTAACGATATCGCGAACGATTCGTCGTCGTCGATGGACTCACTTACTTTCTTGCCATGCAACCCGGAGATAGATCGAGATAAATTCATTTTTTTAAAGAATCTGTCCGATTCTGGTGCTTATTGAATTTATTTAGCCCTAAAGGAGTAACATTGTCCCTCATGATACAAGATAAGTGAAGATTATTGCCATTCAAAAATCAGCCATCCTCCGATCACATTTCGTATCGGCCGATTTGGATGCTGTTTTGTAACCAGAAATTGTTCGAATACCCTTCACTTCCAATCAATTGGGTTAATTTTGTTGGTCTTTTGGATGCCCGTATTTTTCAGCAATATCGTTTGGTTGCGTTTGAGCCAACGATATCGAGAATGATACGCCGATTTGGATGGTGGAGCTTTAAGTTGCTCTCTTGTCATGCAACAATAACGTCCCAGAACCAGACCAAATCAAATTCAATGTGTTGAAGAATCTACCTGACCACGCAAAAAGGCGCTTGTGGAATTTATTTAACAAGATTCTTGAGAGTAACCACTTGTTATTCAAATGAAGGTCACCGGCATCCCAAAACCTGGAAAACTACTATCCGATCACAACTCGTATCGGCCGATTGAAATGCTACGCTGTATCTGGAATTTGATCGAGTTTGTGGTTTGCCCTTGGAGTTCCAATCCATCGGCTTAGTTTCCTGTTTGTTTGCTACCCCTTTTCTTTAGAAATCCGCGCTGAAATCGTAACCCTTTGATTGTGCAATCGTAGCCCTTTAATTATGTTGCAGTTTTGTTTTTGTACGTTTAGCATCGTCTGCGACTTTAATCACACGATTGTTTTTGTGTCTCATTACAAACGTAATAGACTCTACGTTTCAGTCCTTATTCTCACAGCCACATCACCTAGTGACTAGCAGAAAATTTTCCTCTAGTCACTACGTGACGTGACTGTGAGAATAGGGCCCTTCATTAGTTCGACACGATGCTTGCAAATAAACTTATTGGTAGAACTGACTGAAAGAATGTGTAGTCGTATGGCGTGTTTCAGTTGGTTATGAACAATAAATCTCTTTTCGGCTATCAAATGAAAACGTACTGAGTTTCGTATATGATGAAACTGTATAAATGTGACTTCCGTGAGCCTAAGCTCCATTTTTCACCATCAATAAATGTCCGACTTTGCAAACAGAAATACGAGCACGACAATATTTGAAATGTACAGCCACTGTGTAGAATTGAAATGTGTTTCCAGGTCATATATCTCCACATTCGTGTAATGTATGAAACAACAAACAACACTGGGAAAAAAAACATAACAGTTTTTGCAACCGGCCGAGACGGTTGTGCCTCCAGGTGGAAGGTTTTGTTCTAGAGAGAGTGACGGAGTGCGAGACGCTGTATGCGTTTTTGTGGGAAAGAGAGAGACCAGTTTGTTAAGTGTGAGTCGATAGTTGATACGTCGGAGGCGTGGTCAACGGCATCCTCGACAAGTGGTGTTTTGACAGCAAACCGCGGGTAGACGAATTTGCCTACCGCGGTGGCAGAAATCGACAGTGATCGTGTCTGTACACACAGAAAAAATATTTTGTATTGGTGTCGTCGAGCAATTCTAATCGACGAGAGGGGAAGCGTCACAGGTAGACCCATTTGCTCTATTTGTCTACCGCAGAAGTGGTACGACGAATAAGGAAAACAAGTGGCACCGAAAAGTTCCGCATCGACAGTGGGATTTTCGCAGCAAGCCACAGGTAGCCACATTTGTCTACCGCGGTGGTGGAAACGGAGAGAGCGCGCTGGTGGTGGTGATACCGACGAGCAGCTTAACCGGAGAGAGTTTTGAAGTGTTGCAGGTAGGCCTATTTCTCTACTGAAGAAGCAACGCGACGAAGTAGGACAGCAAGTGTCACATTGTCAAACAACGGGCACCGAATTTACAACGTAACACATGAGGTTTGTTCTACCGGTATAACAGGTATATTTTTCATTCCTTTTTGTGATAGTTTTTCTTGCTAGGTAAAATGGATGAAGAGATGGGAGAACGAGTAACAGACCCTCCCCCTAAGCCTGTTGAAAATGTAAACCCGAGTAGAATTAAAATTTACCCAGAGTCGTCAACGGGACCATGGATTGTATTTATTAGGCGTAAAGTAAAGGCGCTAAATATCATTCAAATTTCGAAAGATTTGACTTCGCGATTCTCGGATGTAAAAGAGATCGTTAAAGTTAATAAAGATAAAATACGCATTGTCGTTGGTAGTCTCAAACAAGCCAATGCAATTGCTTCTTGCGAGCTTTTTACGCGTGAGTATACAGCGTATATTCCTTCAAAGGAAATTGAAATTGATGGGGTCATCACAGAATCGAGTTTGACTGTTGATGACATAATTAAGCATGGGGTTGGTCGTTTCAAAGACACCATACTTAAAGACGTAAAGATACTTGAATGCAAGCAATTGCATTCAGTATCACACGAAGGAGATAAAAAAGTTTATCGACTGTCTGACTCGTTTCGAGTGACTTTCGCTGGGTCTGCGCTGCCCAACTATGTCATTATCGATAAGATTCGTCACCCTGTTCGCCTTTTTATCCCTCGTGTAATGAATTGCCTTAATTGTAAACAGCTTGGCCACACAGCCACTTACTGTTCCAATAAGGCACGGTGTGGGTTCTCATCAAGAGGATACATGTAATGAAAATTCAGAAAAATGTTTAATGTGCGGAGAAAACTCGCATGAGCTCCCTGCATGCCCCATTTATAAATTGCGCGAGGATAAAATTAAACGATCCTTGAAGGAGAGGTCTAAGCGCTCCTATGCAGAAATGTTGAAAAATGCTACCCCTAAACCCATCTTCTTAGAAAACACTTACACATCTCTATTTTCGGAACAGTCTGACTCTGACGGAGCGTGCGAAGGTACATCATTTGTTTTACCCGGAAATTCCAGAAAAAGAAAAGTCTTCTTTTCCCAAGCTGCCAAGAAAGGGCCTTAAAATTTCTCCACCAATAGATAAACTGCGCCCAAAACCGAAAAATTCCGATTCAAAACCGAAATCAATTCCGCCCGGTTTTGGGAATGTACAATCCAAACAGAACACCATTACTGGAAATAATAAAATTTCGACTTCCTCTGAGCCTCAGCCGGGGGTAGGATTATTGAAATTTTCTGAAATTGTTGATTGGATTTTTAAAGCATTCAATATTTCTGAACCACTAAAGAGTATACTTTCAGCTTTCCTCCCAACAATTAGAACATTTTTAGAGCAGCTGATTGCTCAATGGCCCATCCTTGCAGCAATTATATCCTTCAATGGTTAATTCAACTCCTAAGGTGAAAGACTCCATCACTGTTTTACAGTGGAATTGCAGAAGTATCATACCAAAAAATGATTCTTTAAAAATTTTACTGCATAATTTAAAATGCGATGCTTTTGCTCTATGTGAAACATGGCTTACCACAAACATTAATTTCAACTTAAATGATTTCAACATTATTCGCCTAGACCGAGACACCCCATATGGAGGAGTGCTTCTAGGAATTAAAAAGTGCTATTCTTTCTATAGAATTACCATCCCCATGATTACTGGCATTGAGGCTGTAGCAGTCCAAACGAATATTAAAGGCAAAGACATGTCTATCGCTTCTATATATATACCTCCCAAAGTTCAAATTGGACAACGTCAAATTTTTGAGGTAGTGGAATCCATGGCTGCTCCGCGTCTGATACTGGGAGACTTCAACTCGCACGGAGTATTGTGGGGTTCCCTCTACAATGATAATCGATCCTCTTTGATATACAATGTTTGTGACGAATTTAATATGACAGTTTTAAATACTGGCGAATCAACACGCATCCCCAGACCTCCTGCACGTCCAAGTGCATTAGATCTATCTCTGTGCTCGACATCACTTCGGTTAGACTGCACGTGGAAGGTTGTACCTGATCCTCACGGTAGCGATCATTTGCCAATCGTTGTTTCAATTAACAGTGAATTAGGCCTTACGAATTCAATCAATGTTCCTTATGACTTAACACGAAATATTGATTGGAAAACATACGAAACATTAATTTCCACTTCTCTTGCTTCGACAGAAGAGCTACCCCCTACCGAAGAATATGATTTCCTAGCGGGTTTAATTATTGAAGCAGCAGAACAAGCCCAAACGAAATGCAATCCTGGAATGACAATAAATAGACGGCCCCCTAATCCTTGGTGGGACAAAGAGTGCTCTGATGCATATGAAGCTAAACAAGTTGCCTACAAAGAAATTATGAAACAGAAAGGGGGTATACGTGAGAACTTTGAAAATTATTTCATTTTGCAAAACAAATTTGACAGTATACGTCGTGCCAAAAAGTTTAGTTATTGGAGACGCTTCGTTGATGGCTTGTCAAGAGAAACATCAATGAGTACTCTTTGGAACACAGCCAGAAGAATGAGGAATCGTAACGTGACTAATGAAAGCGAAGATTTTTCGAATCGTTGGGTATTTAATTTTGCCAAGAAAATTTGTCCAGATTCTGCTCCTGCGCAGAAAATCACTCGCGATGCTCCCACAAGTAACGATTTCATAGATTCGCCCTTGACAATGATGGAATTCTCACTTGCACTCCTCTCATGCAACAATAATGCTCCGGGACTAGACAGAATTAAATTCAACTTGGTGAAGAATCTGCCTGACCTAGCAAAAAGACGCTTGTTGAATTTATTCAACAAGTTTCTTGAGCAGAATATTGTCCCGCACGACTGGAGACAAGTAAGAGTTATCGCCATTCCAAAACCGGGAAAACCAGCCTCCGATCATAACTCGTATCGACCAATTGCAATGCTATCCTGCATCAGGAAATTGTTGGAAAAAATTATCCTACGACGTCTCGACAATTGGGTCGAGGCGAACGGCTTGCTCTCAGATACCCAGTTTGGTTTTCGGAGAGGAAAGGGAACGAATGATTGCCTGGCGCTACTTTCGTCAGAAATCCAACTCGCTTACGCAAAAAAAGAACAAATGGCGTCTGTGTTCTTAGACATAAAAGGAGCATTCGACTCAGTCTCCATTGATGTTCTCTCGGAGAAGCTACATCAATGTGGTCTTTCACCGATATTAAATAATTATTTATACAATTTATTGTCAGAAAAGCACATGCATTTTTCATATGGCGATTTGGCGACACTCAGAATAAGTTACATGGGCCTCCCACAAGGCTCTTGTCTAAGCCCCCTTCTCTATAATTTTTACGTGAGTGACATTGATAATTGTATTGTCAGCCCATGCACTTTAAGACAACTTGCAGATGATGGGGTGGTTTCTGCCACAGGACCAAAAGCTATAAATTTACAACAACCATTGCAAGATAGCTTGGATAATTTATCAATTTGGGCTTTAAAACTGGGCATCGACTTCTCTACGGAGAAAACAGAGTTGGTCGTTTTCTCAAGCAAGCGTGATCCAGCTCAGCTTCAGCTTCAGTTGGTTGGTAGAACGATAGCCCAAGTCCTGACTTTTAAATACCTTGGAATTTGGTTCGATTCTAAAGGCACATGGGGAGGCCACATTAGGTATCTAATAACGAAATGCCAACAAAGGATAAATTTTCTGCGAACAATAACTGGATCATGGTGGGGTTCTCATCCAAGTGACATGATAAGATTGTATCAAACAACAATACTTTCAGTAATGGAATATGGGTGCTTCTGTTTTCGTTCAGCTGCGAACACTCACATTATTAAACTGGAACGGATACAGTATCGTTGTTTACGAATTGCCTTAGGTTGCATGCAGTCGACCCATACGATGAGTCTTGAAGTACTAGCGGGAGTTCTTCCTTTAAAAGACCGATTCTGGGATCTCTCCTCTCGTTTACTTATTCGATGTGAGGTTATGAACCCATTGGTAATTGAAAATTTTGAAATACTTGTTGAGCTCCAACCCCAAACCAGATTCATGACAGTGTATTTCAATCACATGTCACAAGAAATAACGCCTGCTAGGTATGTTCCCACATACGTCAATATACTAGATACTCCTGAATCCACTTTATTCTTCGACACGTCCATGCAAGCAGAGATTCGTGGAATTCCGGATCATCTACGCTCGCGGGAGATCCCTAAAATATTCACAAGTAAATATCAACACATAGACTGCCTTAAAATGTTTTACACTGATGGGTCACGAATCAGTGAGGCCACTGGTTTCGGTATTTTCAACAATAATTTTTCAATTTCTCTCAAACTTGCAGAACCCGCCTCTGTTTATATAGCGGAACTAGCAGCAGTTCACTATAGTTTGCAAATAATTAATACTTTACCCCCGAACCATTACTTTATCCTCACTGATAGTCTCAGCACAATTGCAGCTCTACGCTCAAAGAGGATTGATAATCACGATTCATTCTTTTTGGGGAAGATACGAGAATCTCTGAGTAACCTGATAAGAAAATGTTATAAATTTACCCTAGTGTGGCTCCCCGCCCATTGCTCTATTGCGGGCAATGAGAAAGCTGATAATTTAGCCAAGATTGGTGCACTAGATGGTGAAATATATGAAAGACCCATCGCTTACAATGAATTTTATAGCGCTTCTCGACAGAGGACACTTGCTAGTTGGCAAACATCTTGGGACAATGGAGATATGGGACGATGGCTACACTCAATTATCCCTAAAGTATCAACGAAGGCATGGTTCAAAGGATTGGATGTAAGTCGGGACTTCATCCGTGTGATGTCAAGACTCATGTCCAATCATTATACTTTAGATGCGCATCTCCGTCGTATTGGGCTCGCTGAGGGTAATCATTGTGCTTGTGGAGAGGGTTACCATGACATTGAGCATGTTGTTTGGTCCTGCACTGAATATCGTGAAGCCAGATCACAATTAGTAGATTCTTTACAAGTCCGAGGAAGACCAATCCATGTTCCTGTTAGAGACATCCTGGCGTATCGCGATCCTCTATACATGGAACTTATCTATCATTTTCTAAAAACAGCGTCTGTCAAAATTTAATTAAATTCATCTCCTCATACTCTCATCCAAGGCTAATCATTCACCAATTAAAGTGTCCTAGAATATTCAGTTTTTAAATTTAGACAATAACAGAAAAAAAGTAAATAAATACAAAAAATACTAGATCATTATGAAATATAACAATGTAAGGAAAAAAGCAAACAATAAAGTGATTTCAGTGTTAGTTTTAGACAAATTACTAGTATAGTTAAAATTAGTCTTAAGGATTTTTGTAACGTGCTATGTAAAAAAAGAAACTGGCGTAAAAAGCTTTTGCAAATGCCGTGTCAAATAAACGTATGGAAAAAAAAACACTGGGAAAATGGTTCCACTTTGAGCCAAGATATTGAATTCTTTTGCGTTACACGCGTTTTTCACTGTACGGTGTTTAGGGCCAAAAGGTTGGAGTGACTAAAAAAGAAGGCTTGTTCATAGGTTCACAAAATTTTCATATATTGTTTTACGTTTTACTAGAACGACAGCTAAGAAGCAAAGAATCACTACAGCACATTCATTTAGAATATCAAGATTCATTCATTACATTACTAGTAAAAGATAAACAATCTCATGTTTCCGCTTCGAAGATTTATTAGATATCTGGGTGCCACCAAACGTCTTCGACACGTTATCATAAAATCGACAAACTAATTCGAATCACACGAGAGGTCAATCACCTGTCCCCTCAGCTGGGATAACCCATTAAAAAGCCGTGAAATAAGCATATCACAAAACGAAAGCTAAACGTGCAGCGGCGACACTAAATTTTCCACTGGCAAAAAAAAAGTTGAAAAATCGAAAGTGACAACACTCTCATGATCAAACGATAAAACGCAAAATTAAGCCCAAAAAAAACGCTCGACCCGAGAGCGTGTGCGTGATGCGCGCTCCCGAGACAAGACGTGACAATGGACAATTCAGTTCAAGTACTTCCTCCCCGAAAAAAAAACTTTCACTAGTCACACAAAGTTATGGCTCTCAAGTTCGTGAGCATTGTTAACCGGTTTTGCGTCGTTAAGTAAAAAACATGAAAAATTTTGCTCCGCAAAATGTCATTGACCATCGGAGACCAGGCCCGGCCGGCTGGCCAGACTTGCGGCTGACCTGCTCGATTCTGTCGTTCGTTTTTTTTCTGCACTATGCCATGCTGCCTACTCCTCACTTACAGCTGAAACCAGCCGCGGGCGGCGTGTGCATTCGATCAAGCCTGACAAGCTGCCAAAGCAAATCGATTCCCGGCGAGTGCAGATGACAAAAGCTGACAAATACCGCCCGATTAGTCAGGTTAGGGCTGAATAAGGGTCTCACAGGAAAATTGCCACCGGGAGAACTGATCGAACTAGCAGCAGCAGGTACACGTCGTCGTTAGGTGCCCTTCAGCTGGGACAGAATCCCTTCCGAGAAAGAGGCGTGCACGATCAGTGCCCTGTCAGCTGGAGACACGGATGAGACGTGGCATTGAGTCAAATGTGAAGTTTAACTAATAGTTGAATGGAGCCGGTCGTGTGCTGTTTTGTTTCCTACGCTTCTCAAAAAGTAGTTTGTTACGATACCATATCCGGATTTTTGCGGATATGGTTCTAAGGTCCATAATTAGCGATCCAATTATTTTGATTTATCCGGTAAAATTCAGGAAGAGTCCCAGACAAAACAAAATTTATTTGGTAAGTTAAATATTTGCCGGGAGGCATTACACTGAGATGATAAATATGCTAAAGCCCACAGGGCATGTGTCGGCTGGTTGATCATAACCTCGAATGGAAACTGTTGTAAGCTACCCGGTGACAACCGACAAACAAATTTATAGTCGAAACAGTCGGCCACTAACTAAAGCAGTTTGTATCTGTATCCAAAATTAGATATGGTATTATTGAAACCGTTACTACTGGCCTTTCAAATGTGTTCAGACACTAAGTAGGACTCTCCGCAATCCGTTAGTTGAAATATTGATACTAAACGCATCAAGAATATATTCATCAAATCAAACAGCATCAATAATTGACCCCGTTCCAGCCTACAAAACTTCCGGAAGGCTTTCAGAGTAAAATTTCTATTTCTGAAGTATTGTCACAAGTCGTAAGCGTGCGACTACATACAATAAATACAACTTCGCAGAACAAACAGCACCTATCCGGATGCCATGCACCGCCGTCACATCATCCAAAGGGGGTTCGATTGGGGCCACCCAGCGGCAAACACACGCGCATCATCATCATCATCATCATCATCATCTCGGGTACGGTCAAAGGGATGCGCCGACGCGGACAGAAGATTAATGGCTATTTGCAGAATTGCAGAACTTGCGCAAACACTTGAAGAACCTATCTCCGAGAGTGCGGACCCCGTACCGGCCGGCCACCGCCTGATGTGTGATGATGACGGACGGAATCTAAGGCTGGATTTGATTGGGATTACCGTTAGCTTCTCCCCCGTGTACACGCATGTTGGTAAAGCAGTCCACCACCGGCCCGGCATTCGAGTGCTTCCTCTGCAGCAGGGCCGGGCCGTCCTAAATGGCTTTATGGCATTCTCTCGGATGATGATGGTAGTGTGAAAAATTGCCACAATAACGCACGCCACTCCATCTCTATATTTGCCATCGGGAAGGTCCATCGTGGCTGCTGCTGCTGATGATGGATCGAAGTACTGAAGCTGAAGGGTCGGCGGCGGGGAGGATCCGCATTTTTGCATAGTTTTAGCGCACCGTCATGCTATTCGATGGCAGGATTTGCTCTTTGTCAGAGAAAGTTAATTTAGATGATCGTGAAAAATGAAAAGCACGCCAATGGGGCGCTTACGGGAGGCGGCGCTGGCCACACGTCGTTCTTCTTGGGAGTCTTCGTTTCGGCGTCGTCGGTGTCAGCCAGCTAGCGGTCGCACTTGCGATCAATAATGGTTGGGAGGATAATTTCACGGTGTGTCCACGGTGGGTTGATTGAGATGGGTTTCGATTGGCCTATTTTTGGAGTCGCGTCCACGAATCGGCACACAATGGGACCGATCAAACGAAAATGACTCGCGGGAAATGCCTTTTGTTGTATCGATGGCCTCTGATGAGATAACTGAAATTGCGAAAAACAGTTAGTTCTTTTTTTTCTCGCGGCGCTATTACATAATGATGGCAGGACCAATCGAAATTCCTGATACCTCCCTCCCCCGGTTGATTTATAGCCTGCGATTAGCCAAGCATTCCAAAGCGTCATTAACCTGCCGCACTAAAACCGGGAGAACTGCGTCAACTACATCAACTCCACCCAGATAAGCGCTCATTAGTTCGGCGGCGCGTCGTTGTCGGCGTTCGGCGTTACTCAAACATGAGCCGAGCGCATTTTATTTGCCTAATAAAATCAACAATATTTCGCCGGTCGCCACCGCGCAGATCAATGATCGCAATCCACCACCGCTGTCTGGGTGGGTTGGTACACTGATGTAGAAGGCGGGACAACTACTTTCGAGCAGTCAGGCGCCGTCACGCTTGATTAGTCCGCATCGCTTGCTAGTTAGCTGGAGTCAGCTAAGCCCCCGAGGGAAGAATTCCGTCCCTGTGTGTTGGTTGCACAGCGCCATCTTCTATCCTGACCGTAATCGGTCGATCGGAACGTAGCTGGTCACACAGGGCAAAAAAAATCACGTGCGGAGCCGAGATAAGATGTGAGAGTTGGCAAAAAACTAAACATAGAAATGAAGATTCCGTGTATAGACAACGGCGTCGGCAACGATTTAACTAATTGATGTGAGTCCTTGAGTTTAATTTGAGGTTGATGATCGCTTTCTTTTTTATGCCTTGTTGCGATCGACAGGTAGATGGTCGTCGCCAGTTTACCGTTTTCCTTTGTGATTTAAATGGTTTTTCAACATTCCTTAATCCTACAAGTATCGTCCGTCTTACCGGCACCGCCGCTACCTGGAATATTCGATAGATGAGAAAAGGACAGAATACTTTATATGCAATTTCTGTGGATTTTCTCGAAGCTATCGATCGAGTCCAATTTGCTCATATTTGATCATTACAAAGTACTTACTATTCTGGGTCTAATAATATATTTTTCTGACCCATTTTCCTATGTTAAAATAGGTCAAACTTGTGTCTCTGAGAGATTGCTTTGATTTATTTCTTTTTGGTTTGTGAAACTATCCTTTTCCTCGTTAGTAGTGCTGGTGGTTCCTCCTAAAGCGCTGGATGATTTGACTTTCTCTGGAGGTCTAGCAGGTGTTTCTGATTGGACAACAGATCACGATGGAGTTTCGGTATTTGTTTTGGGTACTCTCGCGCAGGGTTGGATTTGAACAGATTGTTTACAGTGCTGGCACGTGAGAGACTGATTGTCATATGTACGCAGCGTGGTTTGAGCACAGGCAGGTTTAAATTGCAGTGTCATAAAGGAAGGAATAGGTTGTTTCAACAGCATACTCTCTACTCGTTGAGAATCCCAGGGGCAACACCCTCTACTTAACCCGCGTAAATAACATTTTTGAGAGTTTTTCAAGGGAGTATAGTAAAAACTCTCAAAGTTTCAATTCCTTAAACATGTGTATGTTAACGCACAAAATTTTTTTTTCTATAAATTTGGCCGCTTTAGTGTAAAATGTCTACGGTAAGTCTTTTTTGATGTCTAAACCGCGGACCAGCTGTACCTGTTAATTTGAAAATGGAATTTTTTCCTTGACTATACTGCCCATAATCGCAAGTCTGTCCCATGTTCTTTGGGATTCCCTATCTACATGGGACTGACTTTCGAGTATGGACAGTATATGTACTACTGAATCACGTAGGAAATCACAAAATATTAATTTGTTGATCCGATAGATTCGATTTTCCGCGTAGAAAAATCATAATCGCTATTAATTTGCCCGATTGTTTTAAATAACATTTAAGTAAAAATTCATTTACAGCTTTCAGCGGCAGGTGGCTCCACTGCACGCTGTCGTAAAACACCGTTTCTGATCACAAAAAGTTTTTTTTTTCTTATATGGTGGGTTTGAGAAAGTTCCAAGCTGATAAAAAAGGCAACGGAGAGAACTTTTCCAAGCAAAATTTGATAATGGCGATATCGGGTGTTTCTGGACACAAATCATGCAACCAAACCTCGATTGCATTAGCGTCAATGTATAGTAGGATCTAATAGCGTTCTAGCATGGTCATTCATGATGTTGAGTAACACAAAGGTTTCTAACGTTACCGTTCAATCCAATCAGTACAACATTTCGTATATGGTGAAACTGAATTGTATGAACAGTACGTTGATCAATACGCATGTTATCCGTAATTTTGCAGCTCTTTAAACCCGCAAACATCATATCTACATGAATCTCTACTGTCCGAACGAAATTAACGGTACTACGTTGTGGATTTCCGTTGCACAGTGTACATGTACATGACTCCGTTGGTTAAGTGTATATTTTTTTTCTTCGGGCTTATAACTGAAATTATATTCTTTAACTATAGTAGTAACAGCTATTATCATTATCCATAGAGCTGAAATTAATGGAATTAGTCTCAGTGCTTCTTGATATCATTGAGTGATTTTAGACGGTTGTCCCAGTCAAATAGAAGTAAACCATCCGACGTTTCGACCTGCATTGTGAGCCTTATTCAAGAAGAACTCTAGATTTTTAAGGAAAAGCAATATCGTTAATCGTCTTTTGTTAAGTTGTCGCTGTCCAACTTGACGATGGAGAGGAATATCTGTTTCAAATTTAAACTCAATCGGAGCCGTCTAACTACCGTACGAACGTGCTTGAAGTTTGTATGAGATGTTTCGACAATTACCACGGAGTATGCCTACTTCTAGCCAAACATGTCAAATGGTCCTAAGTGCAAATGACACTTTCTCTTTGTTTACACTCTCTTTTGCTAATAACTAACAGTTTATACGTTTGTTACTCAACTCTTAGCAGAATAAGCTAGTCGAAATCAGAGTTTTTCGACATATCCTGAAACAATATTGAAAAGTTTTTTTAATACGCTGTAATAATCGAAAGAGAAACTAAACAAAGAGAGGCTCTCATTTGCACTTAGGACCATTTGACATGTTTGTCGAGACTTGTTCATATTTTCTCTACTAGGTGGTACTGTACACATCAGATTATCACGGCGAGTGGGAATAAGAACCGATTTCTCCATCCACGCTTTATGTGCCAACTCTTCTCCGGTTCCGAACCACGTTGCGAACTGGTCATGCTTACTAGTAGTATCTTGCGTTGTTCAAAAGGTTGTTTGGCAGATTATAAGAACTTGATAGCTACGATGTTCCAGTTTGTCATCGTGTACAATTAAAGATATCGTTAGGACTCAATCCTTGGAAAATGTCGTCAACAGGCTTGTCGATTCCAGCAACATGCTTCCTGTTGTTGAGATTGGTTAAAAGCTGTATCTGCTTTCAACGCTTTCAACGATTCCCACTAAGTCGTTTGATATCAGTTGGAGAATCTGTCCTGAGATGTACAGTTGCAGGAAGCTTGAGCGTTGTGTTCAGCTTCTTGTATAACCAACTCGACAAATGCGCTATCGAACACATCGTAAAAGAACCTGGAATGAAGTTTGTATGGAAAATCTTCCATTCATCTGGGAACGATCCCCTTGACACGCTTCAACTTTTTTTTTACAGAACCCAGCATCGCTGCATGAAGAGTTTGGCTTTGGTGATCGTTGGACCTACGAGTCCATGATACATCCTCAAGAACTTCTAAAGAATTCAATGCCCATTTGTTGAGCTGTAATCCAGCGGAGCTTAGTACTGCCGATGCCTCACGGCGAAGTCCAACGGTGAATTTTGCGTTCGGCGCACCAGAAAGCTGTCAACGCGCCACAGCGATGAGCTTGTACGGGCTCGTTTTCTCAAAGAATTCGCTGAATCGGCTAATTTTGTGCCGAACACCAGCTTTTTAAAGAAGAGAGATAGTACATGGACATGTTTGGAGCAATCACTCAAAAATGCCTGTCGCACAACTTTGTAGAAGACACCAACTTGCAATCTCTCTTTGTTGAAAACTTAATGTTGGCATCCTCTATTTTTGCGCCAACAAAGTTCGTAGAAATCGACTCCTGATACATGCTGTTAGGTACCAGTAAAATTGACTCACTTCATTAAGAGTTTTTTTATAAACTTCTCCTAACAACGCTGGAGCTGGATTTACAGCCTTCGACAAAGTTGTAGGCAATCAAATTATTTTTCGTAAGGCCGATTTCTTCACCCACGCTTAACTTTAAAACCACGTTTACCAAGCTTCGTTACAGGGGAAAAATGAACATTTTCGTAGTCAAGATACGCATGATGAAATCACGGCTGTTTTATGTAACCGGGTATTACCATGAAATATACAGGAACCTATTATGGTAGCCAAAATGGTTGAGTATGCTCAGTGGAGCACACAAATGTTCGATACCGATTCGCATACAATGCGAATGCTTCAAGTCAAACAAAATATTTTGTCGCGTAAGCTACACCCATATTAAATTCGTTGCTAACAAGATGTCCACATTTCGATTCTCTTATTAAAAATCCCTGCCTTTATTCCATCTCCAGAAGAAGCTCACATTCCATTTTTCATTAAGGGAGTCCTCTTATATAATTGTGGCAAAAAGTACCTAATGTTTAATAATTTTTTTTTTGACGCATTAAGATGACTTAGACGTGTGCGCTATTCTGCAAAATGTTTATTAAGGGTTCATTTATAAAATCAAAAGTTTCGAGCGTAAGGTGTCAAAAATGGCGTCCAAAATGGCGGCTTTCTCGATGCTGCGATTAAGCCCGAAATGCTGTTCAATGTCATGCAAAATGCCCGCAAAGGAGCTGCTTTTTGTGTATCAAATGGAGGTGGTCATTTAATCGACGTTGTATTTTAAGCCTGGTTTATAATAAATGGCATAAAATATCCTAAAAAATACTTGTTTACTTGTGAAAATCGGCTGAAAATGGCGGAGTTGTTCAATGTTGAAAAAGTATACATCCAGCTGGCGCACCCTGTATCTATTTCATAAGCAAAGTAATTTTTTTGTAAGGAAGTTTTGATATACAGCGAAAATAAGGATTCAAAAAAAATCTAAACAAAAAGCGGTTTATAGCAGTTTTTGTCTATTTCATAAAATTATCCTATCGCGCAAGCTACATCCATATTCAATTCGTTGCTAACAAGGCGTCTACAATTCGATTTTCAGCACGTTTCCTTTACATATATGTTTCCATCCTTGCAGAAATACTAAGGAAAATCGAATGGCAGACGCCTTATTAGAAACAAAGCGAATACGGGTGTGGCTTATACATCAGTTGTTTTTATCGACATTCTGTAAGGTGTTCTAAACGATCGGTCTTATTTTGGACTAATTTATTACTTGGCTACACTATTTGCTGCTAGCTGTTTGAGATGTGTGGAGCTTTGTAACTTCGATCTGGTTGGATTGTTTGATGTTACGGGGAATTCCATTAATTTTACCGTGACAACTAGTCGAAAGAATTTAGAATATATTTGTAGGTAGGAGCCTAAGAAACGACCTGCAGATTGTATGGGAAATATTGCAACAGGAGCATAAATTTGAAATGATAGCAAACTCACATACGGCACAGGTAATGTTTGCTTCTCTTTTGGGAATCTGTGACCCTTTGAACAGCAAAAGAACTGTGCGACCAGATCTCTTTTTCTTTCTGAATGGGACCTATTCCATCCCTGAAACAACACTGCAGCTCGCGGTATAAAACAGCTCCAGTCAAACCATTGACTAATACCCAACTACCCCAATTACTAAATCAACCACAATTTTATCTAAAAGCGTCGTCATAGACTACACCAGTAACTGCAGTTGCTTTTATCAGCAAAGTCAAATGTTGCCAGCAAACGACTTTCAATGTATCACTGTATGCAGGGCCAAAAAGAGTTGGATCCATAAGCAGAGGCTCTTATGCGCGCTCCACAGGATCTCCAAGACAAGAAAAAATTACGCTCATCGGCCCCCTACTGACTCGATTCTTAGTGCTGCCAGTAGTGTCTGCTCCAGATTTGAACTAAATCGGACAAGACTAGCTGCCGGACCACTGTGCTTGACGCTTGTTTAGGATTTTTCGGCAATTTTCATGGAAAATCCTACCAAATTACAGTTCCGCCGCTAGGAGGCACTGTGTGCATCAGTTAAAATCACTGCAAGCGGAAATAAGAAAGATAATTTTACGGTCTACAACTGTAGCCGACTTGTCGCTGGAATAGTAGCTGTCATTTCCTGGAATGTGGGAAAAGCGGAAAGTAACTTTCGTCGTCCAGTACGAACGACGTCCCGCCATAGTGCTTCGTCATCCACCAACACTACGATTTAACGATCGCTATCTGCTCGTCCGTGTATTTGGGGGGACCGAGTCTTCTTCTGACAGATGATGTCCTCTATCTTGAGGGTTCGGTGAATAAAGCTATGGGAGCAGTGATACTGTCGGCCGGGGTAACGCAAACTCGTCCCGTCCTTGTCGAGCAGCTTTTTCAACGCTTCCTTCTTCTTCTTCGTCACTATCTTCGTCGGACGGCCGCTCCACGCTCGGGGATACCAGGATCCGGTAAACTGTACTCACGGGCATGTTTTCGTCTCGAAAGTGGTCTACCGTAAACTTTTTTCCACGATGACCATGCGTTTCGTAAAACCATACAACACGCTCGCGGAGTGCTTGCTATTTCGACGCCATCTTCGATTGAACTGACAGCATCCGAGCGAAAAAAAACATGCCACCTATTTCTAGGGAGTCCAGAGAGAAATTCTCTTGGAGAGAAAAACAAATTTACGCTCTTTACTTTAATTACAGAAAGGTATTGAAATCATTCTCATTTTTTTTTTGAACACCCGTTATATTTCTTCCTAAGAAGAACTATTTCGCCAAAAGCTAATTTCTTTCTTGCGGAACATCACGTTTGACTTGGGGTTTGCTCAGGAACACACATTATGCATCCGTATTTGGAGCTAGCGTCAATCCGGCGCTTGCTAGATCCTTACTAGTACTCTAAGTTGGTGTCAAATTCTGATGAGACGTAGTCAAAACAAAAATTCTATAACTAATTTAAAAAAACCTATGCAGAGCAATAGTTCCCTGGAAACGGAAACCATCCAATATTCCAGTACGCAAAAGTGCATATCATTTCGACGACCCAAGCTGGAGCTTTCTGTGCATGATTCACATTGAAACCGCCACGCTATATATTTTGCCGCAGACAACCCGCAGCGATTGATGAGTAAGTTTACTTTCCCAAGCGCAATCGCCGCGTGATTGTGATTGTGGACCAGCCAATAGTGACTCACCCCCAAAGGGTCAACCCAAACTCGATGGTCAATGATTCTGCGTAAACAACAAAACCAACAACGGAAAGTGCCTGACTCAATTACTCACCCGCCGCAAGGCAAGGGAGGGGCAGACCTTCAAAGTCACTCATTACTATCTCAACATCTCACTACCCATATCGCGTACCCTATATCAGCGACCCGACTGACTGTTGGTAGCTTTGAACCAACAAAAGATTTGAATACCAATTCCATCCTAGTCTGGAAACGAATGCGGCGAAACGGCATGAACAACAAAAAAACGACGACGACGAACCCTGAAATTGGAGTACGGTTTACACTGATTTTTAATAATATAAGACATGCAGAAAATGCTTTTACCGGAACCGTTACGAACGACCGACAGACAGACCAACAGATCGACCGGTCAGGGGCAGCGATGATCGTTATCGGCCTGCCACCACCTCACCTTTACCCCCCCGTCTATTCGAATGGATCCACATTCGATTCGATTCGCCGTGAAAAGCTTGACCGGACAAAACCTTTCAATTTCGAGAGCAAGCGCGCGCCTGCGCCTGGATCAGCAGACATGCAGTAGATGATGATCACGTGAACCGCGTCCGTCCGTCCGCCCTCTCGGGAATGGGTATTTATGAAATCGGGTCTTCAGTTCAAGGCATGTAACGCTTAATTTTTGGGTCTTTTGTTGCAAATTTTCTGCGCTGTACCGCCGCCGCGCATTTAGGTCTGTGTTTTTTTTTTGTTATCCGCTCTTTTCTGCCCAGTGATGAAGGTTGAACTTATTTTCCGACGCGGGATGTGTCCGGTTCGGTCCAGTCAGTCAAGAAAGCAGCGTCCAAACCGTTACAGAATGTGATGGAAGAATAGGGATCATTAATTATTTCATTCTTTTTCCCTCATCACTCACTGCACTATCGGATCCGAAATGCGGCTGATATGTGTGTGTACGAGCGCAAGAGATTCCGTCCGGCGGGGTTCACTCATTGCGGTGTTAAACGTCAGTAGTTTCCACTATAATTAAAACTTTTAATTGCGTCAAACGAGCGAAAAGAGAAAGATTTACCCCCGGAGAACCGGAGAGGAGGTCGGAAGAGGAATAAGTACAACTTGTTCGTTTCATTTGTCTACCTGTTTTCTGCATATATCTGCTGCTGCTTCTGCTGTTGAACCCGGTTAGTCCCGCTGCGACCGACCCGGTCAATGCCCAGCCCCTGGTTGGCTGGCTAGCTGACGCGCGAGTGATGAGATGTGACCTTTGCGTGGCAAGGCGGAACACGCAGGGCCACCTCGCATCGATCGTCAGTGTCAAGATCATAACCGTTTTCATTACACACCTGGCAATAGGGTCCCCGGTCCGGTTCGAGGACGTATTCAAATTTCGTTACGTTTGGTGTGTTTTGGTGGTAATGAAAAAAATTAATTTTTGAAAACCCGACGAAGCTTCCGAAAAAGGGCCACTAGGTCACGATCGGTTATGGTACGGGTTTTCTGATTTCTGAGGTCATGGTAGGGTTCATGGATCGCTACCGGGTTCGTGATTGGGTGGTAAATACCTGACCGGGTAGCTAGATAAACTCGTTTTCATTGTGCTACGAAGGGAAACTAAAATATTACTCACTTGACTCCCATCCGTGATTAGCTGTTTGACTAACAAGCCGTAAGCCAGTGATCCTCATCAATAAACCCGCATCGCTGAATCATTTGGGAAGATTCAAATCAGTACTGCAAGTGCGATGACTATAGGCAAATCATCGCAACTAAGTACGTGAAACAGTGTTGCCAAATTTACTGATTTTTCAGAAAGGTTCCCGGTTGGAAAAGACGTGTCATTTTTGACGTACACCCAGGTTTTTTACGCGGTTTTTTTTGCGCGGTTTTTTACGAGGTTTTTTTTACGCGGATTTCCAATTAACGCGGTTTTTGCAAAAATATTCTAAGTCCTTTTGAATGCAAAAGACTTGGAAGATTTTCGGAAAGATGGAAAAGACGGGTCTGGAAGATTTCTTATGGCCCGCACCCCAATAATATAGGTATTTTCGGAATGGACTTGAAGAGTAGGTGCCAGAAATTGATTTTTGACGCCATTTAAAATCAAAGATGGTGACTTGCGGTTTGGCGAAATTCGCTATAAACCAATCAATATGGGTATTTTCGGAATGGTCTTGACGAGTAGTAGACAAAGATCGATGTTTGACGCCATTTTGAATTCCAAGATGGCGACTTCCGAGTTAGCCACATTCACTAGAACCCAGTCAATATGAGTGTTTTTGGAATGAACTTGAAGAGTAGGTTCCACAAATTGATTTTTGATGCCATCCAAGATGGCGGTTTACCGATTTCGCGAAATTCGCTATAACCAAATCAATATTGGTGTTTTTAGAAGTTTCAATTAAACAGTTGAATTTACTTAAATTTAATCAATATGTTTAATATTCAAACCCCCAACTCACACCACATACGTCTCTTTCTTCTCTCTCTTCCATTCTAACCGCACTTTCCTGGATTAACACATAAAAATAATTTGCATTTTGCTGGTTTATGATTAGATCTTATATTTGAGGGTGATTTAGATGATTGCCCAAATTTTTCATGAGGGAATTTCGCTAAGCCGGAAGTCGCCATTTGAAATTTGAAAATGGCGCCAAAAATCAATTTTCATGGAAAGCCTTCGGGGAAGGTGCAGATTTATTTTTTTTTTCTGGCACCTACTCGTCAAGACCATTCCGAAAACATCCATATTGAATGGGTTATAGCGAATTTCGCTAAACCGGAAGTCGCCATCTTTGATTTCAAAATGGCGTCAAAAATCAATTTCTGGAACCTACTCTTCAAGACCATTCCGAAAATACCCATATTGTTGGGGTGCGGGCCATAAGGAATCTTCCAAACCCGTTTTTTCCATTTTTCCGAAAATCTTCTAAGTTTTTTGCATTCAAAAGTACTATTTTTTGCAAAACCGTGTTAATTGCGAAATTCGCGCAAAAAAAAAAACTTCCAAAAATATTCTAAGTCTTTTGCTGAGTTTTTTTACGCGGATTTTCGAATTACGGCGGTTTTTTACGCGGTTTTTTTACGCGGATTTTCCAATTAACACGCTTTTTTACGCGGTACGTACCCCCCGCGTAAAAAAAACTTGGGTGTATTTTTTAAATTCGATCAGGCTTTGAATTTTTTCGACAAATCTCAATGTAAGCTAATTAACTCCAATCCGAATTCTTCGATTCAAAAACAGGTCCAAGAGAGACCACGTTTCTATTGTAAAGCAGCTCCTCTTCCCCAAATTTTCAGGTTCTAAAATTAAATTTGCTGTCCATTGAGGATGTGAAAAATATTTATCCCTAGACTAAGACTCAGAATGTCCGCATGAACAAGCTAAGCAATCGACAACATTTAGTTTCATCAGTTTGCCTTCTTATCTCGTAGAGACCATAAACTAAAAATCGATTTCTAACAGCAAACAAACGGACAAATACTACCCGCGTCGCTGAGTGATCTGATTTGCTCATAAGGGAAAAGTTTGATTTTTACGTTCTTGTCAGTAACTGACACCAACTTGCCGGGCAATTAAAAACTGACATCAAATGAATGACACAAAATCCAAACAGTTCGCACAGCTTGAGCTAACGGAAGTGTCGCACATACAACTACATCATACACGTAATATTGTACTGATAACCTTCAATAATTTAGCCGCAGCAGAAAGCTTCTTAGTGAAGAACAACATGCAACGCCAATCAATCGTGTAGAGAACCGACCACTAGCACAAATTACATTGAAAGATTTATGTCGAAATATGGAGAAGTGATGGCACTTGAAAAACTTTTTCCGTGGCATTTTTGATGATTTTCAACAGTAGCTATTACTTACATTTAAACAACGCTATGCACATATCCTGGACAGAAGCCCTAGTGTCAGCTCTGTAACCAGACGGCATACTACGGTAAGCCGTGCGCCAAACCAGCTTAAGAAAATTCGTTTACCACGATCAAGACTAACAAACAGCCTTCGACACCTGGTGCTACACCACAGAAAGCGCCCAAGCATATATTTTGGACAAACAATATTTGATGGTATCCCATAACCGATAACTAGCATAGCTAGGGAAATAATAAACAAAGATCCGGTTATCTGGAGCAAACAAAAAACCCATTTTTCATGATCTAAATTTGATATTTTTGATATTTCTTCAAATGGAATCGACCTATTAAAAACACGATTAACACGATTAAAAATCCCATAAAAAAAGTATTTATAAGTTCATTTTGAGGTGTAGAAGTGGTTTGATGGATGTGAAGTTTGGCAATTTGATAATTTGCTCGGGATACCAGCATCTCTCAGAAACACAAAAATATCAAACATTCAACGGTGAAAACCAAAACTGCTCTAGTGACATCAACAGGAACGTACGTAATAGCGCGGGAGAAGGCAGACGGAACAATCAACAAGTAAATTATGATTCCCCACCGAGATAGAAAATCCAGCGGAAGACAGTGTGCTAAATGTAGACGGCAAATATAATTTTCGGTATTTTAGCTGTCTTGAATGACATTATTCTCTTTAAAAAGTGTATTATTTCCAGCAAAGATTGATGACTTTTGAGGTTAAAACCTTAATACATAAATAATAACAAATGGTTCAATTTCAGGCACCAGTGATGTAGTATTTTTTTCTGAAACAACCTAACCTTACAAAGGTCGACAACTAGTAAGAACCACATTACACTGCCAGAAAAATAATGAATGAAATCTGCCCATTCCTGAGTCGATTCCTAGTCCCAGCAGGAGTGTTTACTCAAAATTTGAAGCAAATCAGACAAGTGTAGCTACCGGACCAAAATGCCTGAAGTTTGTATTGAATTTTTCAACAGCTTACATGGCGAAAACCCAACACAGCCGGTCGTTTCACCGCTAGGTGTCACTGTATACACCACATTATGACTGCAAGTGAAATTAAGAAAGATAATTTAATTGTCTACAATTTTGTCACAGACTATAAATTAATCGGGCTTTGCTAGAAGAAGCAATTAAAGTCGTTAAGACATCCATAGCAATGAGAATGAATCATGCCAGTCGAAGGCCATAGGTTCAGTACCAACCCGCACCATCAACTATTGAAAGTGAATCAATTTATAAACGTCTGAATTATTGTCCCTAATCGTCACTTTCCCTCTCATACCTTTCCGCCTATTTCTAATAGGGTTTAAGCGTTTAAATATATTAATCATAACTTTTCAAGCTAATTTAGCCTTTATAAGCGTTTTTAGGCCTTCAGGACTATGAGCTCGGATCTCTGAAACTTGAACTCTGTATTTGGAACTTTGGACTGTAGACTCGCGATTCTGGATTCGAGACTCTGTTTTCTGAACTCGGAGCTCTTTTTCATGTATATACAGGAAGAAGATCAAAAATCTTCAGACATCTAAAATTATCACTCAGGGAGTGGGATGTACACAAAAAGACTCGCCCAAATGCTAACCAGAGTGGTGTAAGTGAGCCTTGTGACTCGATTTCCCCGGGACCACTAGATGCGACTACTTCGAAGGGACTGCTGGCCCTACTACTGACGCCCCGACGATCCGCGAAACCAGCACTTCGTCTCACAACACTAATCTAGTCTCCGCCGATGGTCTTAGGATGCAGAGTTCCTCGGCGGTGGAAGTTGTCCCAAAACCCATTCTCCGACTCCTGTCTGAGTCTCCTCTACCGACCACCCGCTAGAAAGCCGAGGTCGGTCCAAGGACTCCGGTGGAGTCTTGCATCCTGTTTCCTGGCGCCCCGAATGCCGTTCTACGTCGTGGACTACTCAAAATAGTCCCCTGCCTTGGATCTAGTCTACTCTTACGAAGAGCCTTTCGGCAAAGCAATTTCTCCCGAACCGAATTTGTTGATTGGCAGCGGCTTCGAACTTTCTCGAGCCTAGAGCATTCGAAGACCACGTGTTCCGGTATCAGTTGCTCAATCACACCCTTCGAGTGAAGAGGTGACGAAGCATGTTCAAACAGAATCGCAGTCTTCAGTGCTACTTTGGGGATGCCGTGCAGACTGGAATCTTTCTTCACTCTCAGTCTTTTTGCCGTTGGTAGGAGCTCGTCGTTGACGACCTAATTGTCAGCAACATTTTCACTATCTGCATCGATGTGCGATTGAGTCCACCATCTGGTTGGGTCGTGCTTCGGGAAGGGGCCATCCATGTGTCCTCAGTTTGTCAGCGTACATGGGCTCGGGACTCTGAATTTGGAATTCGGGACCTGGGGATTCAGGACTTTAGACTAAACTGTTGACTCTGGTCTCAAGACACTGCACTTCAGATTTCTAGGCTTAGGACTCGGGTCTCCGGATTCTGGTATCGAAACTGAACAAAGATATCTGGACTCGAAACTCTGAGGTGACTCTGGACGTGGGATTCTGGATTCTAAACCTGGGTCTTTAGACTCGGGACTATAGACTCCGAACTCTAGTCTTAAAACTCTGAACTCTGGATTCGGGACTCCAGACCCTGATATCGAGGCTCTGGACTCGAGACTCCGGACTCTGGCTCAATACTCTGAACTCCGGACTCTAGACTTGGGTCTCTGGATTCGGGACTGTGGGCTAGGAGATTTGAATTCGGGACTCCGGAATCTAATCTCGAGTACTCTGGATCAGGATTCTGGTCTCTTTACATGTGATTCCGGAGAAACCACGGCTTTAGACTCGGGACTCTGGATTCCGGACTCTCTCAATACTATGAACTCCAGACTCGGAACTTTGGGAGAGTCCGAAGCTCCAAATCCAGAGTCCCGACTCTGGATTTGGGACGCGGGACTCTGATTTTTTTTTTGTTGGAGGAAACTTTGGCACTGCGACCACTATTCAGGTTATCTTTTATGGCTTGCCCGAATCCAATCTAGTTGGAAGCGAACTGTTTGTTGGTCTACATGTGTTGTCCCAACCGGGTAGTACATTATTAATGTAGCTAAGGATCCGCCTGGGAAAGGTATACCATACCTCGTGACCGCGGGACTCTGATCGCGAGAATCTGAACTCCAAACTTTGGTTTCGGAGCTCTGGACGTACTACCCTGGATTCGAAAATCTGGATCCGGTCCTCTGGACTTTGGACTCGGAACTCTGGTCTCGAGACTCTGAACGCCGAACTATGGACTCGGGCGATTATGGACCAGGTTGCTTAGACTCGGAACTCTTGATTCAAGACTCTGCACTTTGGATTTGGATCTTCGGACTCTGGAACTCCGAACTCTGGGCTCGGAACTTTGGGTTCGGGATTTAGGTCCCTGATTCTGAATTCTAGACTCGGGACTCTATATCCGAGGCACTGGATTCGAGACTCCCGACTCTTAACTCCGCCCTCTGGACTCCAGACTCTTGTTTTTTTTTGACGTGGGACTCTTGAGTGGGATTCTGTATTCTGATCGCAAGGCTCTAAACTCTGGACTCGGGACTTTGGGCTCGGAACTCGAGACTCTGGATTTGGAACTCCGGACTCTGATCTCGAGACTTTGAACTCCGAACTCTAGGCTCGGGATTCTGGTCTCTTGACGTGGAACTACCGAAATGGTATTGGACTTTAAACTAAGACTCGAGATTCTGAATTCGGTATTCTAGACTTGGGACTCTGAATTCGGTATTCTAGACTCGGGATTCTGGACTCGGAACTCCGGACTCTGGTCTCGAGACTCTGAACTCCGAACTTTGATTTCGGAACTCTGGACATGGTCCCCTGGACGTGAAAATCTGGATCCGGTCCTCTGGACTTTGGACTCGAAACGATGGTCTCGAGAATCTGAACGCCGAACTCTACACTCGGGACTCTGAACGTGAGACCCTGGATTATGGACCAGGCTGTTTAGACTCGGAACTCTTGATTCGAGACTCTGGACTCTTGGATTTGGAACTTCGGACTCTGGAATTCCGAACTCTGGACTCGGAACGTTGAATTCGGGATTTGCCCGTCTGAACATGGGACTCTGAATTCTAGACCAAGGACTTTATACTCAGGACACTATATTCGAGGCTCTGGAATCGGGCTCCGGACTCTAATCTCGAGACTCTTAACTCTAGACTCCGGACTCTTGTCTCTTGACGTGGGACTCTGAATACGGGATTCTGGAGCCGGGGCTCGAAATTCCGGACTCTGGTCTCAATACTCTGAACTCCAGACTCAAGAATTTGAGAGAGTCCGAAGATCCAAATCCAGAGTCCCGACTCTGGGTTCGAGACTCCGGACTCTAATCTCGAGACTCTGAACTCCGCACTCTGGATTCCAGACTCTTGTCTCTTAACGTGGGACTCTTGACATGGGATTCTTGATTCTGGTCTCAAGACTCCGAACTCTGTACTTAGGACTCGAGACTCTGGATTTGGGATTCCGGATTCTGATCCAGAGACCTTGAACTCCGAACTCTAGGCTCGGTACTCTGGTCTCTTGGCGTGGAGCTCCTGACATGGGATTCTGAACGTTAGACTTTAGACGCGGAACATTGGATTTTGGACCAGGGACTCAGCTCGAGTTCTGAGTTTAAAGTCCCTGGTCCAGAATCCAATGAATTCGATACTCTAGACTCTGGACTCGGGATTCTGGACTCCGGACTCTGGTCTCGAGACTCTGAGCTGCGAATTCCGATTTCGGAACTGTGGATGTGGTACTCTAGATTCGAGAATCTGGATCCGGTACCTGGATTTTGGATTCAAAACATTGGATTCTGGACTCAGGACTCCGAACTCTAGACTCTGGACTAAGGGACTTTTATCATTCATTTCTTCAACAAAGTTGTTTCTAATATCATTAGCAACCACTTTACTGAAGACATCAAATCTCTAAATAGTTTTTTGAAAAATTGATTCTTCATAATTACTTCAAGGAAGATTAATCGCCAAAATTGCAAATTGTGTCATAGAGCGAGAGGAAAGTCAATTTTGGAAAAATTTTGCGTCACGTATTTTATGAATGGTTCCTTAGAGGGATTTTACGAAGCATTATTCAGCAGTCCGACATTTATTCATCGCCGCTCGATTTTGAACCATGGACTCTGATCTGTTGACTCTGGAATTCTGAATCATTAATTGCCACAAATTTCTTTAATACAATCCACAAGTACGTCGCAAAATAATTTTAAACGTCTAGTTCTAGCTTATGCTCCCTTTCCCATATGTCGCAATATGTCAGAATTCGTAATGCCCTATTTCCCACCTCATCTCTAATAGCGTGAAATAATTTTTTGATCGTCCTCAACTTTTTGAAAGTCTCATTTCATCAAAGATCGTCCATTTGTTGACAACATAAAACATCGCCCATCATTCCACTCAGACCAAACAATGCGTATTTACCCTACATACTGCAGGTACTAGCTGATCATATCAAAACAGAACAAAAAAAAATCTAGTTTTTTCAGTAGCGTATCAGTTTGTAACCACCCGGAGTGAACTTGGCCATATACTCACTACTCTATCACTGATGTGATGTGATATTCGTAAAGGGGTATTGTTTGATGACATCTACACTCTGTAGAACAGACAATTTAATAAAAACGATCATTTATATATTATGTTATACCTGTTATATGAAGCTAAGACCGGAAGAGCAGGTAAGCAGCTATATAAATCGATAGAGAATTTTTCAGAATATAATTTTATTATTTAACGTCCAGAGAAAACAATTCCGTTACATATGCAAATCTTGCAACACTACCACTAACCACCCCTTTGTTAATCATATGGGAACGGGGCTTGCGGTGATTCATCATTATCCCACTCGGCTGACCAATTGACCGCACTATCTCCAACTAATCACCGGATCACCGCAATCTTACATCGTCCAAACAAATGTCATCTGTCTCAACCCTGTCATCGATTATCGCGCAGCAATAACTCATCCTTCATCGTCGCCGTCGTCGTCGTTACCCATTCGTTTCGTCCATCGTCATCTCAGAACCCATCAAATCCATCAGAACAAATCCACAATGCTGCAGGGCAGGACATTACGCCAACAACAACAACAACAACGACGACGACGACGACAGGAGGCAAACGGGCGAAGATACACAACCTCCAGGCCCCTCCAGGCGAATGGAAGCACTTCTAATTTTAGCCTTCCCTTCGCGTAACCAGTTATGGGGGGCTCAACGGCGCTGATGACCAGCGCGGAGTCAAGCAAACAACATTTTTCACACTGTCACCGAGATGCGCCACTATAATAGCTCATTCATAGCTGATGCATAATTATATTGGAGGGAAGTCGGTTCTAATGTCATACCATCACTCATTCCACCTGTGATGAGGTGGGATGGGGTTGGCGGAGGAGTAGATAGACCGTCGATCAATCACTGCTTCTGATAGGGACAGCCAATATAACAGCGGAACGTGTGGCTGTGAAGCAATCCAAGCACGATCCGTTTCTCAGCTGTGACTAGATAATTTTCTGTCGCGATATTTATGATCTTGAACCCGTTCTGATTGAAAATAAAAAAACAACAACAACTTCACTTACCTTTCAGTTTGGTGATCTCGATGGCGAACATGTTCAGCGACATCAGCTGCAGCAGCCGGTGCGAGGTGACGGCAATCGGCGAATGTTGGATCAGTGCCCGAAATTCCCGCAGCATCTGGATCGCACAGGGTGTGAACGATTCCATCCCTGTTTTGGTGATCAGTTTGCCCAGCACGTGCATAAAGCTGACGATGAAACGTTTGTTCAGTTCGATCGAATCCAACTGGCGGAGTTCTTCCTCCTCTTCCTCGCTACTTTCGCCGGCAGTGCGTCCGGCTAGCAGCGGATCCAGCGGAGCGGTCCGGTGAACCCGAGGACCACCCTCCGGATGGATCCAAGTTTCCCGGCGCAGGTGACCATCGAAGCGGTGCTCTTTCTCTTTCAACCGAGCTCGATTCTTTTCCTCCCGTTTGCGCTGGCTGCTCTCGTACTGTTGGTGAGTGTTCCGTTTAAGGGAAGTGTCCCCAAAGGGGGTCACATTTGAGAAGAGAAGAAAAAAAAAGCAAAGAAACAGATGTAATACAACTTTAATCGGTCGAAGTCGGTCAGGTGCGGATGGCATTCAACAAACACACGCTCCGGTACGTATTAGGAAATGACAAGTGTCATCATCATCTTGTCTAAATTTGTCTACCAGAAGTTAATAGAGTAGGTATTATTTTCAACTAGATGAGAAGGGACGGGATGGATGGATGATGGAGGGAGGCATTAGATGGATGGAAAATGGTTTTCATCCGACGATGGGAAACTCACCAAAAGCTTATGCTAGTTTTGTGTGTAATGTGGTGGCGGCATGTTGGAATTTCAAAGCAGATAAATAAGCGACACTCGGTTAGTAAAAGGTTACGCTAGCCTATTATCTATGGTTTCAGAATTGAATGTTAGTTTATTGTAGGATCGAGTCGAACAGTGGTTCCGCTGAGTGCGTCCGTTGTGGCCATAATTTTGATACAAAAAAAACTGTACAGCCTCCACATATTCACAGAACGAATGATCACTGAAGAAATAATAATCCTTTTAACGGCGACAATCTTCTATTTTATCGAACATGAACTTGTTTTAAGTGGATTATCACTGTGTAGAAATAATTGAAGATATTCTTTTAGAGTTCTAGATTTCCCAATGGCTATTACGTCCATCAAAATTCAGTTTATCTAATTTAACTTGACTGCCAACATAAACTTCTATCCAAATGAAAAGACAACTGATGATAAGAGGATGCCATCCTAAATCCAGTTGGAGCGTGTTGACGACAGCTACTCTCTGCGAAATTAAAAATTCATCGTTGTTGATCTGAAATCGCTCAGAGAGGTCGGTGCCATTTGTTCGAGTTTCTCTTTACGTGTGCAATGCTTGCTATAGTTGGAGATACGACCTGTCATTTGCGACCAAGCAACTCGTTATGCACTTTTCTATCACACCTTGAAAAATAAACCGTTCTAATCGTCAAGCGTCATTGTTTTTCCTTCGTATTGTGGCTTCATCCAAATAGAGATTCTCGATCAGGGTTTTCCACGACTTTTTTTGAGGGTTTTAGTTTATCATTCGCCATCTTCAACTGAAGATTTGTGGTAGCCGCCTTTTTCTGAGAAGATCTTTGCAAGAGATTCGAGTCGCACTTGAAGCTCTCAGCCGATTTTACATTCTAATATAATTTGCTGCACGAAGCAAGGTTTCCTCTTCTGGACTTTATTCTCCGCCGCTCATTTCAAAATTCGTATAACACTTCACAGAAAAGTGACCACATCCGCCGCACAAACGTTCCCACTATTCGAACATCGTCCAAAGCCAGTCAGTGCTACAGCGCTAAAAAACCTACAACCAAACCAATCACACTGAAAATCAGAATCGAACCTACCTTCTTCTTCGTCTCATTGAACAAATCCATCAAACTCTCACGCGCCGATTCGAACGGATTGGACGACATCAGACTGCGCATGTAGAAGTAGACGGCATCGATCTTACGTTTCTGTAACAAAACCGTACGATTAACCCAAATCAAAATCAACCAAACAGAACAAAAAAACCTACCGCATAAACCGAGAGCAGCGCCAACTGATTATAAGGCCTTCCGTTACTCGGTCGAATCTGCTGCGCCTTAACATACCACTGTTTCGCCTTGCGGAAATTCGTCGGTTCGTTCTGCGAAGAGCAAGTCTCCCGATAACGCGCCAAATCACCGAGAAAAAGAAACAACTTCTGAGCCGAAACGAGTGCGAGTCCGAATTTGCTACCCTTGGTATAGGTAGCCGCATTCGGACCGGTGAACTTCTCCAAGCTAAAGTTATAGTGACGCTCCAGCAGGGTTAGCAACTGTTCAAAAAACTGAGTACCATTTTCGATGATATCCAAAGCCTTCTCCCGGTAGTAGGCCCGATTATGCGGATCCGGATCTTCAACCAGCAGTTTTCGCATCTGTTCGATGATGTTGTAGTAGAGCAGCTTCCAAAAGTGGTTCTCCAGGTTGACATCCTGCGCGAAATGAATCTCCGAGAGGAGGAAAGATTCCAGCAGCTTCTGCAGATCGGTTCGTATTCGAACGTAGACGTCCCACTCACGGAAGAGATTGCCGCTTAGCAGGAGGTCTTGAAGTCGATTATCGGCCGCTTCCAGCTGATGGACCATGTCTTTGTTACGTAGTAGATGAGCTTTCGGGTTACTGGTGTCGTACCAAACAGGACGCTGGTTCGTTAATTGATTGCCGCTGGAAGCACGTTTCCGTTCGTTGTTTGTTCCAGAGTTTCCCAGCGCGTCCAAATTTTCAGGAGGATTATAGTTACGAGTTTGCGTCTGTGGCACCACAATCGGTTTATTCGGATTGTTTGGATCGAACAGCGTGCGAGCATTTCCGGTTTGATCAGCGTCCCTTGGACGGTCAACGACGGCTTCACCACCAACGGGAGGAATCTTCGGTGGAAGTACCAACACACCGGGACCTTTCTGAATCCCGATCTGCTCCTCAAACTGTTTCGTCATCTCCGCTATCTTAACATCCGTCTTTTCCGCCAAGCTAACATCATTCGAACCTCTCCAGTTAGTGGAATCATTCCGCTGCCACGATCCAACCCTTTCCATACTATTATCTCTACTATTGCTGTATCGATCGACGCCACCAATACCCTTCCGGTGTGCATACCGATGATCGCCCCGGTCATAGTATCTATCCTGGCTGTTGTCCCTGTACGGTTTCCCACTGCCAGCGCCTCGTCCTCCTCGACCGCCACCGCCAGTCACTCCCACCGCTCGATCCATGCTATTCTCGCGGCTCATATTGGATGATTGTGAGTTTCGACGGCTGCGACCGCTACTTCCGGCTCCGCCGCCGCCACCTTTCGGTGGATAGGGCACCTTAAAGTTTGCACCATCATCGTAGTAGTCGTTGCTCGAGCGGGAATTGCTGTCGTGGGGGGAAAGAAAAGGGAGATTGGATTAATGTTTACAACGAATTTTGTTTCGATGTGAAGTTCTAGTTTGAGATCGGACAAATCCAAACAGTTCTTCACATGAGGACATGGTTGGAGGAAAAAGTAGTCAACAACAGATGGAACTTACGGTAAACCTTTCAACTTTTTTCGGTTCCCATTTCTGCTTTCCACAAGGGTGTTTCGAATGCATTGCAAAATCAGATATAACAGGGATAACATCATCGTTAAAAAGTCAGGACCAAGACGATTATATGTTACCAAGGTGAAACAATTTTGGCAGGCGCGGTCGGTCAGATGAGCAGAATCTACCTGACTAATCCCAGTTCCCAGCTAAATTTATTTAAAAAAAAATATCGAAAGCCCTCTAACTTCTACAAAATTGTAGCAAATGGGATAGTTGAAGAAAAAACTGAGACAAATGCGCAACGTCATTGATCACAGCACCTCTGTCCTGTGAAGGTCGCAAGCTCAATGTTGTGCATACTTTTAGGCGTTTGCTTGCGAGTAGGCCCTTCCGAATCCAAAATGGTGTCTCTGCTTTTCTCTCGTAGAGATGATCGTGTCCAATTTTTTTTTTGAAAGCCTTTTCACCGTTATGACGGTGTACCTCTCACAGTTACTGATGGACATTGCGTCGTAGAGGTTGAAACGGAGAGGAAGAGGATCGTGAATATATCGCGGACTAACTGTTTATAGTTCGTGGTACACTAGATAGGGCAACAGCTTCTGTTGAATTCGTGAGACTGGTGCCAATATTTAGTCTTCTAAAACAGACTCTGTTTTTTATAGTAAGGTTAAAAAAGGTTCAAAAGCCTGGCCTGTAGTGTATTGGCACTGTGTGGGACTCACGACTCACGTTCGTGCCTAACCACTAAAAACATTTCTTACTTTTTACGCCCTTCTTCCCCACGGAACTACGTCATCGTATTACTTCGTGGGGGGGGGGGGGGTTTGTTGCGCTTTCGTCGCACCTCTTTCTGCTGCTCTATCTCGGAGCCTCGCTTGGTTCATGGAGTTGTACGACCTATGAGCTTTGATTTAACTCTCGATACCTTTCCTGCTTCTTGTCTCCATCCATTACGTCGCCGTTTATTTCTCATCCCTGTGGTGAGCCATTTAGGTGCTGATTCCCTGTGCCATTCAGCTTATGTTTCCGTGAGTCATTCAGCTCCTGGCCTTATCACGATCCGCTTGGATAGTGCTCAACGGTGAAGTCATCCTACTCCGACTGATAGTTCCCCGACGGAGGAATTTCCCCCGACACCGATACCCGCTTCCTTGAGCCATTTAGCTCCCAGCTTTATTGAGATCAATTCGGATATTATCCTACTCCGACTGAGAGTTCCCGGGCAACGGAATTTCTCTCGGTAGCGGTGTTTGCTTCGTGAGCCAATCAGCTCCCTTTTTCGCCACGATTCTGTCGGGTAGGCCACGTAGTCGACTCTACCCTACCGTGAATTCCCCGGCGGTAGATTGCTCTCGATACCGATGTACCTTTCTATGAGCCATTTAGCTCCCCGCTTCGTCTACTCGGCCTAGTCCCCGGCGGTGAACCTAGCCTAGTCAACGGGCCAGCCACTAGGTGCTGAGGTCCATCCAGCGATTCCGGGTGGAGCGTAGCTTCGGGTTCACTGGCACCCAAACGACCCTTTGCTAGTTATTCGACGCGGTCTACTCGGTCCAATCCTAGGCGGTAGATCTAGCCTACTCACGAGCTACCCGGTGGGGTGTCGAGGTCGGTCCGGCTATTCCTGGAAAGCCTGACGTATGGTTCGCTGGCGCCCCGACGACCCGAGCCCTGTGCTACATCGCGTACTACTCAACTGGTCCCCGTCGGTGAGTTTCCCGGCGGCGGAATTTCTCCCGAAACCCTATTTGTGGTTCCACTGCGGCGTTCTAACCAACGTCGTTACTTTGTTGGTCCCTTCGCCACTTCCTTTGCAGCTCGGAGAGTATACTCGTAACAACTTTGTTGACAGCGTCCCAGATATGCTCGTCGCGGCACATCTCTTCGACGATATTGTCCACTGTTATATCAGGCATACCCCTTCGGACTTCTTCGAATCTGGGGCATTCGAAGACCACGTGTTCCGGTGTCTCTTGCACGTTCACACACTCCGGGCAAAGGGGTGACGAAGCGTGTCCGAACCGATGTAGGTATTTCCGGAAGCATCCATGCCCGGACAAAAACTGCGTCAGATGGAAGTTCACCTCTCCATGCTTCCTATGTACCCAAGTAGACACATTTGGGATGAGTCGGTGGATCCACCTTCCTTTCTCCGTGTAATCCCACTCTTGCTGCCACTTAGCCAACGAGTCCGCTCGAACCAGTCTCCTTGCATTACGTTCATTTCTCCGCTGGTAGCATTCTACGTCCTCAGCCAGAGTGATGCAGATGGGAATCATCCCGGAAATTACGCATGCCGCCTCCGACGATATCGTTCTGTACGCACTCGCGCCACGAACAGCCATTGTCAATTTCATCCGGTTCCGCTTTAAGTTCAGCGCAGCAGCCCAGGCCGGTACGCCATATCTCAGGATTGAGGATGAGACACCCGCCAGGAGACGTCTCGTGCTGCCTCTTGCCCCTCCGTGATTCGGCATGATCCTAGCCAACGCGCTAGTTGTCCTCGCAGCCTTCTCACATACATAGTCGACATGGCAGTTGTAATTCAACCGATCGTTAACCATCACACCCAGGTGCTTCAGCGCGCGTATCGACGGAATGGATTGTTCCCCCGACGCTGATCTCGAGACGCTGGATTTGCTTACGGTTGCTAACCAGCACTACCTCAGTCTTGACTTCAGTCATCCAGGTTTCCACGATGCCTATTGTCTCTGCCGTCAGCATCTCCACCTCCTCAAGGGTCTCGCCCGTTATCGTCAGGACAACATCATCTGTAAAGCCGACGATCTCCACTCCCCTGGGCAGTTCCAATGTTAACACTCCGTTGTACATAATATTCCAGAGCGTTGGGCCGAGTATGGAGCCCTGAGGTACTCCCGCCGTTACCCTAATCGACCTCTGCTCCGTGTTCGTTTCGTAGACCAGTACTCGGTTCTGAAAGTAACTTTTTGAACGCGTTCTTCACGTCTATCGTTACCACGGTGCAGTAGCGATTACCCCTTCTCTTTTGCTTCAATGCTTTCTCCGCGTTCGCGATGACGATACGGATGGCGTCCACCGTCGATATTCCTTTCCGGAACCCGAACTGTCTCTGTGATAGTCCGTTCTCACTTTCAGCATAGTTCGTCAGCCTGTTGAGGATGACTCTTTCCAGGAGTTTACCGAGAGTATCCAGCAGGCATATAGGCCGATACGATGCTGGATCTCCTGGTGGTTTCCCTGGTTTTGGCAGTAATACCAGCTTCTGAATCTTCCATCTATCCGGGAAGTAGCCATCGTCCAGGCATTTCTGTATGACTATCCTGAACATGTCCGGAAACGCCAGGATCGCAGACTCTGTGTAAACAACAAAAAGCATCAAGGCTTTAGATTGTTTGTTAGTGTGTAAAGAGACCATAGGTGCGAGTTTCAGGCCGATAAAGATCCGATGCGCAAACTTCGAAAGGGCTCAAAAAATCTGGCGAGCTATAGGCAAGTCAGTTATCAGACCAAATGTGTGTTGATACGTTATGTTTAAACCAGCGAAAATGCCCATTTCTGACATTAGTAAACTTAGCTTAGAAGGTGTAACTGTATGCTTGTGATATATTCAAATCCTCCGTAGCATCCGGGTAGTGAATGATTTTGTTTTATCTTTCTTATTGCTTTTTTCAGTTATTCTCTTGGTTTGAAGTTTTGTAACCGTGAACAGAAGTCAGATCAAAATGTAGTTTTAGAAACATATTCAGGACTACTCGTAGGTCTAAAGCAGATATCTCCAAACGAAATGGAAATTAATACCACTCAGCTCCGCACCCTAGAGTCTACCAGGATAATTCGGCTAGTTATTAGGTATACTTTCGGTACAAAAATAAACCGCTGTACAGCATAGCTCTGTTCAGTTGTGACTGAGATAAAATGGCCCATCTAGATAAACGGCGCAACTTCAAACAGGCGAACAATATCGCTATCAATAGTCCCTTTACGGTGGAGTATCGCGTCTACATTCCTTCTCGCAATGTGGAGATCGATGGTGTAGTCAGCGATAAGGGTTTAATCGTCGATGTTGAGTTGCAGAACGAGGTTGGCTGCTTTAAGAACCCTGGCCTTTGGAGATTCGTTCAGAGCAGTTCTCCTGTTCCATGTCGGATGTCGGGCACTGATGGTTCGAATGAGGCGTTTCCTGCTTTCACAGTCTCGTTTGACAGTCCGGAAAGTGTGATACGGCGGTCCAGTACCGAGGATTTTTGGTTCTCTGCGGAAAAAGATAGGTGTGTTTCTGAGTTTGACTGGTCTGTTAATGGCTAGGTGATGGGAATTACAACAGTGTGATACTGGGAATATGAAGGCAGCTATGTTGAACCCCACTGCTTCAGCTCATTTCCCGATGGTACTTACTGCGGCTTGGAGCTTTATCCGTACTCGAGTGGTCGATGTTCCCACTACGACGATTATGACCTCGTCGGCGTAGACGAACATATTAGCTCCCCCCCCCCCCCACCCGGCAGAGATGCTAAGAGCGGGTTCATGACGGATCCCTTTGGGATACAACAGGGATCTGTGCTCACCCCATACGTTCTGGACTGTATTGTTGAGGTAGTCTTTAATGTAGTTCCCAAGGTTTCCGGTGACTCCCCAGCTAGCTAGTTGTCAGAGAACCTTCTCACGGTAGACTGTGTTGTACGCCTTGGCGATGTCCAATATTGTTATGTCGGCATGCAGATCGCCACCCTTGCGAAATGCGAATTGGTGCTGGTCAAGATGGGCGTTTTTTTTCGAGATAGGTCATGAGCCGTTTGTTGACCATCTGCTCCATAGTTTTCTCTACACAGGAGAGCAAGCTAACCGCTCGAAAGTCCCGCGGTACGGGGAGCGTTACCCTTCTCTGGTATGGGGATTACAAAACAAACATTCCAACAGCTTTCTTCTAGCCTCTGGTGGAGCATGCTGTAGCATAGGGTAGCCGACGTCATCTAGTCCCGCGGAGTTGCCGTGGGCTGTAGCGAGCGCCACCGGTAAATCTGTTCCGGAGAACGCTCTGTTGAAGTCTTGTACGGAGTCCGGTGCGGAGTATATGGGTGCTCTTCCATGTTTTCTGCATCATGCTAAAAAAAGTTGGAGGGAACGTAGCATCTGAGGATAACGAGCTGAAGTGTTCGCCGAGCTCTTCAGCAATTTCATGGGGATCGACTTTTGTAGTTCCGTTTACTGCGAGGGAGAAGCAGACTTGTCTTCTTTTCCCGCGGAGAGAGATCACTTTCCTCCAAAACTCGGTGGTGAAAACATCGGGAGATATCCCTTGGAGAAACGCCTTGCAGCTCTTAATCATCGGAGCCTCGAAGGCTTCGTGATCTACGAAACTTTTGCAGCCCTTCGTTTGTTCTTTCATGGGGTGCCTAGCGAGGGTCTTCTTCAGTATCAAGAGTGCTTTACAGTGGTCTTTGATGAGTTCCACCAGCGGGTGCTAATGCGGCCGTACGTTACTTGAATTTAAAATTTCCGATATCTGCGAGAATGTGCACCTTGAGATGATCTACTCTCGAAAGTCAAATAAGACGGTATAGGTTGGTTCAACAGCATTCACGACACCCGAACACCATTGAGAATGCCAGGGAAAAAGATTCTCCAAGTGTCGTTTATGACGGATTCCACCTCTCCATACTTCGACATGAATCCTTTAATATAATGCGTGCTAGTACGTGATGCCAAATCCTCCAGGCGAATTTCCGTCCGATCAAGGTCCAACAAAGTCGTGTTGCATGATGTTTTCCCCTACGATGCTTGTGAGTTAAGCAATTGAACTTTATTAGTACTACATGCCTTGTGTGATATAGTTGTATGTGTGACACTCCTGCAAGCACAAGTTCCATTTTCACCTTGATCAACTGTACCACCTCGCGCACTGTAGGTCTAAGACTAGTCTGCGATATCCTAAACTTGCTTGCGTTTGATTTTTTCATTATATCACATTTTAGCTGCTGTTTTATCTACCTCCAGTACTTCTGTTCGTTAAATATACTACATTGTCACCTTTCTAATAATAGTACTTTGACGTATAACCTACTATTGACTCTATTTAAATGCCATGTTCATCATAATACGTCAACTGTTGCTTGCTATTCACGTCCAAGATCACAACTCATTGGTCGTTGAAGTTCCAGTAAGCTTCGATAGCCCAAGTGACCGCTTGTGCCAAAAATCTTGTATGCAGATTTCATCTTCAGTGCCAGTAACTAATGCGTTGTCTATCTCCATGGTCATATAGTACAAATTTCTCTGCTTGATAGCTTCGCCAATGAAATTGCCAGCTTTCGTCAGCATGGCACAGAAAAACCAACCTCCGATCATAACTCGTATCGACCGATTAAAACGCTGTCATACATCTGGAAGCTTTTCGAGTAAGTTACGCGGTTTCGCGTCGATAAACGGGAACCGAATAGCTTGCTGTAAGATACACAATTTGACTGCCGCAATAGGCAAACAGATGAATGATTGCTTTGCCTTGCTCTCAACAGAAATTATGCTAGAAAAGAGCACCTTTGAAATTAAAGGACCTTCGTTTTTTTACAGTAGGTTGTTTTCTACCCGATTTATACATACGTCCCCAGGACTCAAAACTAAGCTTCCTTCTGTACAATGTTTACGTGAGCGACTCAATTTGCACTATTCAATTAGCCTCTAAGTCTGAAAAAGAGAATTTCGGATCTCTCATATCGATCCAATACGACATCGTCTGTCCATTTATGCAGAAAATTAATTTGTATAATCCTCGCCGTGCTAATTTCTTTAGATACTTTTGACTCGCCCACGAAAGACAAGTCCAATAATTCCATAACTGATCAATTCACGTCGGCTGCACTGGCTTCGGTATCTTCGACGAAAATGTACAGTACTGAGATGCCAGGCCCCAAATTAAAGGGCTTTAAAAAGTTAATTTAGTCAAATCGGTCACTATTCAGAATTGTTTCACCTTTCATATTTAAACGCCTTAAGAATTGATGGATTTTCGATATGCTTAAACAAGATTCCAACGAGAAACCAAAAACATACCTTCGATGTCTCCTTCGGTTCCTATTACTATTGCTGCTGTTGCTATTGGTGCTGCTAATGCTATTGACAGTCTTTTCCGGCATCACATCCCGATCCACATCGTCAGCCCAGTCCTAAAAAAAACAAATTACAAACGTCAACGATTTCCAACTATCTCCCTTGATATTGCTCTAACTCACCAATTTCCCGCAAACATTCCGGCCATCGTCATCCTCCAATCGACTACTACCACCACCATCCGAGTACTGCCGGTTGCGGGAAGCACCCTGCGTACGATACCCGGCACTAACAATTGCCACCGTCGTCGTCACCGCCACCACCGGTGGCGGCGGTGCCGAATAGTTATTCCACCGATCATTCGGATCGCAGCTTGAATTCCTACTGTTCGATCTGGGCGGCCGATCGTCAAAATTATCCTGCTCGCCACCGATATCCGAAGAACGGCTCCGAGGCCGCTGATAGTCAACTGGGGTACGGGCTCGATAGTCCTGTTGATATCCACCACCACCACCTCCCGGACCAATCTGTTGATAATTACCCGAGTATCTGTTTCTACCGCCGCCACCACCACCACCGCGCATTCCCGGCCGTGATCGAGGCGAAATTGGCAGCGTATGGGACCAGTTCGGTGGTGGATGAGCATTCGCCTGTTCGTTGCGAAGTGTTTCGAGGTAGTTCAGTGGCAGGCCATGATCCTGAAGAAATTTCATCTGCATCCGAGGCGGAAGAGTTTCGATATTTGCAGGCAACGGAGGTTTCTTGGGGTTTCCACGGCCACCGCCATAGCTGCTTGGTTCGACGCTGCGCGTGTCCCGCTCATTTCGCAGCCGATCCGACGGTCGGTTGTAATTCACGTTCGGCGGATTGGTGGACAGTACACGTGGTTCGGAGGCTTGCCGAAAACCGGGACCGTCTCCGCCACCACCGCGACGCTGATCGTAGTAGTCGTGCTTTTTGTTGCTACTTTTTTTGTTAACCGATCGCCAACCATCGTTCTGGCCCCAATCCGTGCGGTCCCGATCGCGGTCTCGTGATGAGGAAGCCGGTGGAGGTCCATCACCAATCGAATTGAGTGATCGGTTACTACCGGAATTTTCCGATTTCCGTAGCGGACCACTACCGGGGCTGTAAATGGTTTGCTGTTGCCGTTTGCCACCGCCGCCGGCGCCGCCACCACCTCCACGGCCGCCACGACCCGATGAGGCGGGGGCACTATTCATGGCCGGCTACGGCTACGCGCGAGGTACTCTGTGGAATGCACCGTTGGGAGTTGTGGTGATCTGAAAAAATAAATATTTATTAGTTGATGTTGATAGAGTGAAAATTGAACTTGATTTCAACATCTTTGCGATTTTTTTTTACAGCGAAAAAAGTTAGCACAACTTTCACAGCCTACTAAGCCCTTCACCGATTGTTCCTTTTTTATGCTGCTAACCAATGACGTATCCTACCGCTGCTGTTGTTCTTTCTTTTCGAATTCCTCACTCGCTCACAATCCCCACCTCATCATCCTTTCCAATGCTGATCATAGCAATCAGGTTAGGGTTCCAAGCATTTCACCCCGCAGACGACACTCACCTGTGCCAATCGAAGCCAGGGATCCAACTTCGCGATAACAACGGAACAGAACACCTAACAGATGATGATGATCCGGAAACGGGCAAATTCTAATTCGTCGTAACTCGTAAGCGGCCAGCAAACAAAAAAAAAACGATGTCAGAAATGGAGTATGTGTAATGTGTGGTGTGGGGAAGAAAATTTTTTCCTCCACCAATGCCTGGCTGCGCTCGGCTTCCGGACGAGCTTTCTGGTCTGGCCGTTGGTGTGTTTTGCAGACGACCGGCGTTAACCGTACGATGGTTATCTACGCGAAACCGTTGAAATTGATACACTTTTGTTGGGGGTAAAATTCGCAAAACAACTCCACGGCCGAAAAATAGTCGCTTCTTTTTTTCTTCGAGTGACAGTAAAAACTACACACCAACCGAAACGACGACGACGACGACGTCGGTTTGACAGTTCTTCCCGTTCGTTCGGCGAGCGATTGCACTCACACGCACACACCGGTATCGCGTTTTGAATATAAACACGTTTGTGGTGAATGAATAATCAGCTGTCAGGGTTGGAGTTATTGAACGGCGGACGGATATCGTTAATACACTGAACCACGAGGCGAGTTCGAAATCGAACGAGAAAATGATTCAATTTATAGTATTTTGGTTGATAAAATTAAATCTTCAAAAAAGTATGGATTGTAAACAGATTGAGTTCATACTTTTGTGGGTAACGGAATTTTTATGAATATAGTTGATAATAACACCTAGCTTTTCTTTTTTTACTCAAAATTCTTCATATTTTTATTAACACTGTCGGTGAAAGAATTTTATGGTTGTTTTGATTTTTGTACCTCTTTGAGGACCCATTCGTAATTTTTAAACCAGGTTTAACGCACCGTTAAACAAGGTTAAAAAATTAGGAGTGGTTTAAGAATTCGGTCCTTATATCGGTTATAAGAAATGAAGAACAAATTTTCAAAATCAAAAATGTATTGCGCACTTCCTAGTAACGTGGACTCCGCATTTTCAAAGTGCGAGTGATCAAACTGCTACTGAAAACTGCGAGCTGTAAATACACATATATTTCAAGTGATAGAGATGGTACTACTTTCTTTAGACAGATCAGTCGAACTAACCAATCTATGGAGAAGAATGTAATAAAAGAATAGTAAGTGCGGTTAGAATCCAGCTTTTAGTGCCACAAGCAATACAGTAACAAAATTATAGCTTTCGCCGTGGAATATTTAAAATCATCGGGAATATGAATATTATTGCATTGATTCAGTTATATCGAATAATTGGGTATAGATTCGCTAAGTATATTAATGTACTATCGTTTAGTTTCATTTTCATCAATTTCTATGCATTCATAAGTGAGATATTGGAAAACACAATTTGGTGCGCATCGAGTTCACGTTCATTTTCACCGATAGTGTAAATAGGCCTTAAGCTGAAAAAAGTGTTAGCCGATTCCAGAAGGAGGGTAGCTCTCTAGTTCCCAGTAATATCATTCGAAAGTGTGCATGAATTCCCAACAGAAGTGCTACTGTAATCAGTTGCTGCATTTGAGCTGAAAATACCGAACTGATTCCGAAAATGGTTTAACCAGATTGTGACCAGGAAGAAGAACATGTTAAGATTCAGGCCCGTGAGCAGAAAATTCTTAAGGGAGGGGTTTTGATTTCTCTGTTACTTGAATAAGGAAGGTATAGAAACTCTCAAACGTTAAAGTTTTTATCCGAGTCCCGGAGGGCTGACACCACCGCTCGCTGGCTCATGGTAGTGCCGGATGCTTACTGTAATGATTTGTAGTAAGCCAACCGACTAAACCTAAACTTCTTGTTCCGCCCAATCTTCATCCTTTCGGGGCAACCGTTTGGTATTACTGTAGGATGGATTGTGCTTTTGCTCTTTTCATTTTGCGTTAATCGTTTGCGTTCCTTGCATTGATGCTGTTTCTTGCAAATTCTCCAATCATCATGGTATAACTGACTAGCTGCAAATATTGTCACCTGCCGAGACGCGAACAGATCCAGAGATGGCGAACACAACGACTTCAAAATTCTTTACAACTATCTTCGCAGGGCTCCTTATCTTTGTTCCTAATTATCTACTAGCTGGTGCTGAGAGTTTCCCGGTGTCGGAATTTCTCCCGATTCCGATGTCCGTTTTCACAATTTAGTTCTCAGTCAATCTGGCGCAGAGATCACCTACGGCGAAGTTTCTCTAGAAAATGAAATCCAGACTTTTCTCGAGTTTGAGTAGAAGGTTCGTTAGCTGCTGTTAGCTCGCTGACCGACCTTTGCTGTGAAACCGATCTACTCACAATTGTTGTTAATATTGAAACATGTGGAGACTCTAGAATGATCAAACTCAAATGACATTGAATGTCCAAACAGCTCGAAGTATAAAACTTTTATTCAGGTAAAGCCCCGTAAACCAAAAAAAAAATCAGTACGAAATAGAGTTTGGCTTATAAGGAGCGATTTTATTTTGTCTTTTATATTGGATTATACGGAAGCCTACTCGCCAATTGTGAGATTAGTTACTTTGCGAACCGTGTTAGCTGTGTCCAATCAATACTGGTTGTTTGTCTATCAGATGGACGGCTTTTTGAAGAAGAATACTTTCAACGTTTCAATACAGGGGCCCCGCTTCAAAATGTTTGACCAAACTTTGAGACAATTTTTTAAACTTCAGCCGTTGTGTTGAATGAAAACGAAAACAGATGTTTGCGCTATCTGACTTGGACTTACTTGGAGTTTCCGACGAGAATTTACGGCACAAGTTAGATGGAAAAACTTAGGTGTATTATACATCATTGCGGTTATGTCTCTGACATTACCCACCAATCTTTTTTTTTTCTCATTTACCTCTCCCTGTACGTAGATGATATTCTGATAATCGAGCTGAATTTTAATGAAATACGGATTGTCACGACCGGCCTCTGGTAAAGGACTATATTTTCAAAGCGTTTTTGTGCGCAGCATAACATGGCTGACCAGTAATTAGCGGTCTGGGAAGGTGTATTGGTAGCCCGAGTGGTGGGAGAAAATGGTTACCAGTCAGAAATTCCCGTACCTTGTTTTGAAGATTGCCAGTTTCCTATTGCAGTAGTGAATGATTCGAAGAACCATGACAGGAATAGTTGATTAAAACTGCATTCTATTAGAAATTTTATTTAGCGGAGACGTAAATTCCCTCAGAAGGGCAAGTAGTGGATATAATTTAAAAAAAATCCCTAATTCCTGGCCATTTTATCGGTTGAGGGAAGAGTTAGCCCTCTATAATCTGAAATAGAGCAGGGGTAATTTCTGATTAATGTGGATTCAAGATGTATATAAAATAGCGCGCAACTCTGTTTCTGTTCCGGCCAAGCTTCCACAACGTATTCTTCAGTTTTGGCACAAATCTCGTCCTTATTCGTTTCTGCACCAGTTCATCTTGAATCTCGGCGCCATTCCAGAGTATTTCCCTCTTCCCCCAAAATAGGTTTACCTTCATTAATGCTTACTTTATTTTCAGATTTTACATTTTGGGGGCCCAACACCATTTGCAGGATTCTTTTAGGGGCTGATGATAAATGCTTCTTGAAATTAGTTACCGGATAATGGCATTTAGAACGTCGTGCTCCGACGATTTTTGCAATAAAAGAAGTATTTTATTCTTCATTTGATGATCCAATTAAGGGGAAGAAATATTATAGAATAGTTTGAAAGGTGCGATAACATTTTGCAGATAGGACCTATTGAATAAAATGTCCTGAAATATATTGTGTGAACGGAATCGATGAAGAGTGGTGAATATAAATGTCATCACTGCTCTTATCGATGAACATTCACCACTGAATAACAGATAATTTTCTGACGATGCATTTAAACTCGATTTAAGCTGAAAAAAGTAGTAGCCGATTTCAGATGATTGGAGGTTGGAGGAGTAGAAAGATTAATAGAATAAAAAAAGAAAAAGCCGTGGCGAAAACGTCTCAAGGCAAAAAGCAACCAGTGACCGGATCAGCCTTTTCTGAGCACTGTTTACATCACTACAGTTGGCTCACAAAGGATTGATTTGGACTCCAGGAACATTTTCTTCCGTTATTCGAGGAAGATAAGTTGATGTGGTTCATAATTATGGGTTTTCCAGCACTGAAGGTCAAGTAAATTAAGAGGAGAGACGTTAATAAACAACCAGTGGACACCCGGAATATCAAAACGAACATTTTAGGTAAGAGAATAGCCAAGGGCAGTGATGGTGTACGGATGGTACGTCAAACCGAAATACTGTATTTTCCCAATCAAACAGTTTACCACTTGCTGGAGGTTTGTCCATGTCGGCAGGTATTGCAAAGGGTGAAATGGAATGTGATAATTGAAGAGAGAAACACCGGAGACAATTGTCAAAAACAATCCCGTTGGACTAACTGCCGGAGGAATTGTGCCGCTTCAGACAGGAACGGCAGCAAACGAAAGAGAGGGAGAGACATCAGGCGAGAGATCGCTACAAGCCTATCCGTAATCCTGGAGCCATCCGTTATACTGGTACCATTCCAAAGAGCTCGCGATAATGGAAAAAGATACCCAAAAGAGCAACGACAGGAAAGAAAGCTAGAAGAATAGAAAACTATTGGGCCGAAGACTTCCTCAGTCTGTACATTAACGAACTCGCAAATGAAGTTCGAGGTCTGTCGGGAATGCCCCTATCGACCATCAACACATCTAGGTGAGAAATGAGAGAAAAGCCACTGTAAAAACTCAGCAGTACCTCGGAAATGCAATGGATCTATGTTTGGATCATTGAACGTTATCGAACTTTTTTTCATTTGTACGTAAAATGATGACCAAAAATTATTTTATAAAATTGAATAAAATCGGCCATACCTTTCATTCAAACACCTTGACTTCTATCCTTTCGCTGGGTTAACTGTCAAAAAGTGCGGACCCACGTAGCCAAAACCATTAACAAGTCGGATGTCGGATCGATAGTGTCAAATATGAACGTGTTTATTAACTTTTCAATATTTTGTTTTGTTTCCCGCTGACAAGCCTACAAAATTGTCTTAAAACCGTCCAACACAGATCTTATACTGGACGCCCAGTGAAGATCGTTGGAATGCTGGTCCAACAAATGGACGATTTTGAAACATCCTACTTTTGGGGCGGTTGTTCGAAAGAAATCACGATCGAATTCGAAGTTTAGAGGTAAGTATTTCGAAGTAGAAACAAACTGTCTGACAGCATTTTAGTTCGAAAAATCTCAATAGCTAGTGCTATTTCAAATTTCGGATAGAACAACCAACAGGATCATTTCAATGTTTGATACATTTTTATTGACTTACTATTTCGCATGAAAAAATCCTTCCAGCGACGTCACTAAACGCTTTCCAAAAAGGGGCTCCTTCCAGACGCCACTCTGTCGTGTCATCCCCGCAGTCAAACGGCAACCTAAATTTGCTTAAAGAAACTATTTCTTGTCGCTCATTTGAAAACAACGTTTTCAGTAGAAAACAACCAGTTTGCCATAAAACTTACCGAAATTTTCAATTTACCTGTTTAATCTCAACCGCAACCGCAACCTGACCAGAACTTACCCACCTGGCGGCGGCAACGGCCACTGGAACCCCATTACCTGTATTCTCGCTTCCGGCAACTGAATCCGCTCCGAGAGCCGCTCCCGGGCAAACACATCCGGATAGTGTGTCCGCTCGAACTCTGCTTGGTGGAAGAGAGCCCCAAGTTAAACAGATTGTGATTCGAGTCCGATGATCGAAATCGAAAAAATCGAACTTCACCCGGATTGGTCTAGTTACCTCTTTCCAGATTTTCGATCTGCTCGTTGGTGAAGGAAGTTCGATTGCGCTGCAACTTTCGCTTCAGCTTCAGCCGCAGTTCCGAGTCTTCGTCGTCCTCCGATGAGTACTTGTCGCTCATTTCCTCTAAACAGCAATTGACTGGATTTGAGAATCGTTTGGTTGGGGAGGTGAGGTGAATTTTGCGCAGCCTACCTGGTTTCGATTGTTGCGGATCGGTTGGACTCTTCAGGGTCAGATGTGAGATCGGGTGGGAGGAAAAGTTGAACTGTCCTCCGCCGATGTTCTGGCACCAGGTCCAGTGGCTGCTTGTGTTGTTGAATAGTTTAATCTTCTCGTAAACCGTGTCATTGCTCTGGGTAGAAGTTTCCTTGTTGGAGGCCAAATTGCGCAGTACTCGATTGATCGAGGAAACCTGGAACGACGAAATGTTCAAGATCTCTCCAGGAAACTCGTTTCCTTCTGCAACCTACACTAGGAATGTTATCGTTGTTACAAACACCCTCCGACAGCAGTCTGTCCCGAATTTCCCAGGCAAAAATGCTCGGACACTCGGCCTTGTAGTCGGAGATCTTGGATACCACGGCAGCGGTGGCTACCCTCGGTTTGCTACCACCGATCGCTCGCGGTTTGATCGATCCCGTCTCATAGTACCGACCGAGAATTTTACTAACACACCCATTGGAAACCTGTAGAATGCGGGAAATGTCGCACGGTCTAGCCCCGGAATGGGCCAGTTCTACGATTTTCTGGCGTGTAGAATCCGGCAGTGGCCGCCCATTGACGTAGACCCCGCCCAGCTGGTTGATGCCGCTGTGGCCGGACGCGTTACAGCCGAAGATCGAATTGACACTCTGAATGTTGCTCTGGATTTGCATTTTTGCTGTTTGTCGTACGTAAAATTGGAATAAAGAAAACTTTCAATTAATTTTTATCCCGCGGGCCAAGCAGCGCGGGTGAAAATTTTCAAATTATTAACGGTTCACTGCACAATATCGATTTTGCTATAAACCTCACGTTTTATTCGGTTTTTCTTATTGAACCCTGCTACTTTAAATTTAAATTCAACTTTTATCTTATTTTCGTCCCAAAAACAAGTAATTTTAAATCAAATAAACATAAAATCTCATTTTCATAAAGAATCCCGCCCAACTCAACCGGAACCGAACTACTTACCTGGTGCCGAGGCGAGCTGCAAATGTGCTGACAGTGTATCGGGTCTACCTTTAGGGGTGGGTGGAGTGAGAATGATATGTAGCAGCACAACCCTGCGCATGTGTAACGCACATGCCCACTGATGACACTGCCCGATCGAGCGGGCACATTTCACACCGCAGAAAGGCAAAGGAAGAAAGTGCGGACAAAGAGTACAGCCAAAAAGACTCTTCTTTTCATAGTGAAATTTTTCTCCAGCAGAAGCAGAAGCACGGAAGAAGTTGTCCCCGTCCCGAAATAGCAGGTGCAATCTTGGTGCCAGTGTTCCTCCCCCGGAAAAGTAGTGCAATCGGCCGATGACGGTCTAGCGGTGCAAAAGTGCTTATCAAATAGTGGATTCCGAGGCAGGTTGAGTGCAAAATTTACGGCTGAAAAATTCGCCCCGTTTCGAGCTAGTAGTTAGTTAGTTGGTGCTTTGGTGAAAATTTTCTCTTCCCCTTCCACGGCTGCTGCCGCGGCCGTCGCGAAGAAGGAGAAGCCATCACCGCGACCGTGCTGTGAATTGTGATTTAGACTCGGGTGGTGGTGGTGGTGGTACGATGCGGGGTGTTGCAAGCTGAGAAAATACTAAAACATGCTTTATTTATTGTTCTTTCCTCCCTACTAGCCAGATAGAGGACGGGCTGAATGCGATTAATTCTAGCGATTGATTGGTAACTGTAAATTCGGCCCGTCGGAGAACTGAAGAAAAGAAAGAAATATATAGTTTCGAAGGTTCTGAAAAAAAAGCTAACCAAACCTGTAGTTTTGAATTAAAACAAATCGATACTGTCAATTCGACGAAACGATTCTGTCGGCATATTTAACAAAACAAATTAAATAACCATTCTATGACGCTATTTGCTATCAATTCTGGCTCTTTGTATCGGGGAACATATCCGAAAAAATGCAATTTCTTACGATTCATTCATTTTATAATTTTTCAGAGACTTTCATATCACGTAACAATGGCGGATGCGCAAACAATTGAATTCCTGGGCTAGTCGGTTATCGATTTTTCCGCTACATGGCCAACTGTGATGGCTGGCGAAGAAAGGGGCGAAGACAATCATTAACTTTGTGAAGTTCTTAACTCACTGAAGAAGATTTTTGTTTCGAACGGATTTATTGTTTGAATTCAATGTTTGGTTAAACCAAGACCGGTAGTGAAAATTGGCTTACGATCTAGTTGGAATAGATTTTGACCGTAGAACCGGATTTCCTATTTTTTAAACGGTTAAATAGTGAATATTTTTTCTACAAGAGGGGGATTTATACGTTTTTCATGCAAATTATAATTTTTTTAAATTGACTCAGAAAAATTTGATTGCCTAGGTAATTCAAAATTTAAGCATTATTTTTCTTCAATTGAAAATGTTGAAACATTTTGACCTCAAAATAAGAAAATTTATCCTCTCAATTTTGAGCTAAACGATCATATTTTAGCGACTGCTAAGTAACATTTTCGGTTCATTCTAGCAACTTGATTTAAATGGTCCTATCTGCAAAAGAGAACCTTTCTTTGTTCATTTTCTCTTCCGTTAGTAGATCGGTCGCTTCCGTGATTACTCCTTGATTCTTTTTAAATAATACGCTAGTTGAAATGATAGTTTTTCGATCGGATCGGACAATCATTGAAATTTTTTTAATAATAATCAAAGACAGGTTCTCTTTTACACACGTGAAGGAGTTTGCGTGAATTCTATCAACATCGTACAACACGGGTCTCATCCCAGTCAAAAAGGGTAAGTTGCTGGCTAACGGGGGGCTATTTGCTACTCGGATGCGCTAATTGCTCTTCAATTTGCCAGCAAATTGCTGGCAATTAGGGGACTATTTCAAATGCAACATTTGGGCGATTTGCCGCTCTACTCGCTCATAAATCGCCCCCAAATCGCCCGGGGAACGCGCCATTTAGTCGCCCTTAATTGCCTAATATGAAAATTACAAATAATTCTTATTTTCGGACTCATTATCTACTCACATATACTTATCAGTACACTAGGTAATCACCACAAAATTATAGAAAAAATCAATTTTGAAATTGGTATTGCACACCAAAACTTACCACAATCTGACTTTTATGAAGACTTTAGGTCAGAGATCTTGTTCCACTATACTTACACACGATTCCACAATTTCTCACATTCTTTGGCTAAATGAAGAGCACTAGACAAACAAAATTCAAGCGAGAACACGCGAATTGTTTAAAAAAACAATTCTATGCTTAAGCCAAGCATAAACCGCCATGTTTGAAAAACGCAATAATAACCAAGTCCATTTCAGCCGCCAGAAAATTTGTCCAAGTGTTGAAATTGCCTTTAAATCGCATTCGCAAATTACATTTGTTCCTAGGAGCAATTAGCACAGGCAAGTTGAGTCAAACGTCAAGCTGTTTAAATCGCCTGACCATGTTCGTCAGCATTTTTTTTTTTGACCGGGATACGACTCGTGGGATGGTGTCCAGTGGAGGATTTTTGAGAACGACATAACTGCAAACTAAAACCTTTAGTTTGTTTACATTCTTTTTCGATAAATACGGCATTATATTTAAAAAAATCAACAATTTTCCAGTATATGTTGAAAGGTGAAAACGTAAACGCGGTCGATTTATTAACGGACGAGAATGTACACAAAGATAGGTTCTCGTTTACAGCGATATGAAATTATAAAGACCGATACTACCTATAAGGAAACAAAACACTCAGCTTACAGGCGAAACCCTGCTTTTTTATTTGTTTCAAATAAATTATTATTTAGGAAAATTAAAATATGTTCTACTTCACTAATTCAAAACAGTTGTTTTCCTAAATAAAACTAAAACAATAGTTAAAACTACTGTTGAGTTTCTCAAGTTTAGTATTTTTTAGTTACTCAAACTCGAAAACTGAAATTTGAGCTGAAATCTATTCTATTCTATTTTAACCCTTACACAGCCAGTATTCAAAAGCATCCTGGAAAACATTCTGTAGTGTTTTCTTGTCAATATTAATATTTGAAGCATATTTTCGTATGTCGAAAATATTAAAACGACCAGGTCTACTGTGCAGAGTTGGGTTGAAGATGTTTGAAAATTAGACGGCAATTAAATTATTCATTCAAAGAATCATTCAATCAACGAATTGTTCTGAATCTTGAAGGAGGAAGAAACGAGGACAACCGTACCGACCGTTTCCGTTTAAAGGGGACATAATAAATCGATGAGAGTGACTTGACTAAGAAGGTTAATGTCACTCCTTTGGTCCTTTGGGATGGGACAGAGGTATTTACACACCTTGCCCTGGCTAATAAGCCTAGGATAAAGCGCCTTTACCCGCTCAAAAAAAACTGAAATTTGAGCTGAAATCATCAGTAGTCACCCAACGAGGTTTATCTAGACGAATTGTGTTAATAAGCATTGTTGTTTTGGTCTTTCCTGGTGCTGCTGACATTAAAGATACTATGGGGAAAATGTTCAATCTTAGTAGTAGTGAGAACCCCTCTTTGATTACTTTGTTCTTTTCCAATGATTTCGGCATCAATATAACTTTTCGTCAATATTCCGATTTAATGATAAATACTAGCATATTATACAAAGAAATAAGGAAAAAAATGGTGTAGCAATCAACCTTTAAAACTTTAGAATGTTTTTTTAAATGTCAACAAGTCCTCGTTTGACACTATCGATCTTTTTTTTACAATGAACATAGCCACATGGGCTAGCATTTTTGACAGTTATCCCAATAAATGGAAGGTGTGGTCTTAATAATTCAATTTTATGAAGCAATTTTTATTTGTTGTTTTACGTACAAAAAGTGAAAAAAGTGCGATTACGTATCTTTAACGTCAGCTACATCGAAAAAAATTTGAAAAAAGCATATGACTCCGGCTCATTTACCGGTTGGATTTTATTGAATTCGTTTCAACCACCGTGAGCTCTATTATTGTGCCGGTTTAACTGTCAAATATACTAACCCCTGTGGCAGAAACTACTGGCTGATCGATAATGTACGTAAGATCGAATAATGTACGTAAATAATCAATTAAACAGCGTTTCGAAGTTTTAAGGAAATATATTTTACAACTTTACGAAAGTTAAACTCTATTGGCGACCTAAAGTCGGTACAGTCGTGATTCGCTGGTTGGGCCACAGCCTTGTCCAACCAACGAATTTGATTCGTTAGTTGGACCGACTGACAAACGTCAAAAACTCTCCACAGAAGATGTTGGCAGAGTAAATGCATCTGTTCACATCTCTAAATATTGTCAGATTGATTGCCAAAGTAAATTTGATATGAGATTTTGGCATTCGGATGCTTTTTAGTTGGGCATTGGTCCAACTAGCGGAGGTCCAACTAAGAAGCGGTCCAGTTAAAAAGTGTCCAACCAGCGAATCACGACTGTACTTGAAATTGTCAAAATTTTCGAACAGACGTAAATTTGTCAAATGCACCGTGTAAGTAGGGGTTTGCCCACTACTCGGGTTCTTGTTTGCCCGGCGTACCCTTCTTTTCAGGGCGGCCTAGGTGCTTCTACCAAGACTTTCGGATTTCGTAACACAACAAAAAAAGTAAACAAACAAAATAAATTATTAAATTTACCGACTTTTATTCCCTGCTACTCTCCCAACTACTGCTGCTGCTGGTGATCTGCTACCGCTGGCGGAAAGGCGGGCGGTTTCCTCCAACCGGCCGGGACAACAACGACTGCGTTCTGCTTTGGTCGTTGGCTGCTCCGGCAGCGGTCCTTGACAATTAGCTAGGGAGGTGAGCTTGGCTCCTTTGTTGGAACCTCCCTAGCGACGTTGGTGACAAATCACCGGATTCACTTGCTCCCCGCAAGGAATCCCGGAATACACCGCAGTGTTCTTCCCAGGTGGAGCCGTTGTCCTACCTGCTTCCCTCTCCTTGGCTGTTAGCTGTAGAGCAGAGAAAGGCTCGTTCGGCTTATCCTCTACAGCGAGAGGGGCGGGTGCGTCGGATCCTTAACTGTTAGCCGGGGAAGCGAAAACTCCTTTACAATTAGCTTCCCCCGACGGCTTTCTGCACCACTAAATGCACTTGTGCCCGAACCACGAGCCGGCTCTTTTGACGGATTTAATTTGCCGTCACTCGCGCGCACTGAACTTTTCGTTACGGTGGCGGGAAACTGTCCCAAAGAAAAAAACAATCTTATGGGCGTCTGATCACTACCGTGGTTTGTCACTTTCTCTCTTCTAACACGATGGCCGCCTTCCACCTCGACCGAAAACACCAACACCAAAAAACCGTACCGCCGCATAGCTGTCATCACCTATGTGCAGCATAGCCAGTACACCATTTCAGCAGTAGGAGAGCGGTGGCCTATCTAAGCCCTATGTTAACTATGTACAATTGTCAAACAAAAATTACTACACCTATCTGAATGAAAAAACCGTTCACAAACGCGAAACTATATAAAAATTTACAAGAAAAAGTGAACGGTATCGAAACAGCGGTGAGCATAAATTTTCGTAAACAATACACTCTACGGAGAGAGTACGCACCCAGTGCTAAATTGTTACCCTGACGGGTTACAACCGTTACATATTGTAAAACGTTGGATAAATATAGCTCCTTTCTGAGCAAAGAGCTCATCTGCAATATTGACGCTAGATCCGCAATCGTTGTTTGTATTACAAGAAGAATCAATTCTTCGGCTGGATGTCGTTAGCTCGAATCAAAACTCGTCAAATACAAGGTTCATTCTGTAGCATCAAACTGGTGCCCAGGTGGCGAAATCATTAGAGTACAAAGGGGAGTTGGAGCGTTGCCAGAAAATTTTTATTTGCCAGAATATGTTTTAGGAAACTTCCGGTATCCATCCGACACTCTTCAGGAGCGTTTTTCACGCAGAAGTGAGATTTTGTAATCTTTCTATACCATGACGAACGTAATGTTTTCCTCTAAACCTCCATTAAGCGATATATAATTAATTATTCCAAACACCGTTGAATACCTTTTGCTGTGCTAATGCCGAATCTTTTGTAACAATCGTATGTTGTAACAACAGATTATATCGAATCCGTAAGATCAACGATATCCTTTTATCTTATATTATTCAAGCAAGGGTAAAAGTGTTCAGTTCGTTGGTTCAAATCCGGCTTCTAGCAAAAATATTAGGAGTGAAAATAAATGCTGATCGCGAAAAAAATAGGAAAAAATAATGGAATAACTTAGGAAAGAAAAAGATAGTCGGATAGGAATTATATTGTCTTTGCTAAGTCACAGAGGACCAACGTCATTTTGAGACACATTGACAAAAAAGGGACTACCATCCAATAATTAATGTACTAAAGCTCTGTCAATTTAGAATCGATACGCTTCTTCCCGGTCAAACCATTCGGAATTTGATTTGGAATCCTGAATGGAGTCAGCATTATTTGAAGCTCAAATGCAGCAACCGATTCCGAAATCGATTGAATCGGAATCGCATCTGCATTTATAGCATTTGAGCTGGAATCCATACTGACTCCATTCAGAATTCTGAACGGGTTCCGGAATGCGTTTAAGTTATTTCGTGGACTTCTCGATGAAAATCAAACAACAAGATTTTTCCTTTTGTATATGCAACGTGTTTCGGCTGACTGTTCTTCAGCCATCGTCGGACTTCTACAAACATTTATTTAGTATCAGCATTTGTCCGATGCAGTACTCCCCAGAAAATTTCTTTCGGAAAATGGTTTGGAATTCTGGCTTGATTCCGCCGGATTTTCGGCTCAAATGACACAACCTATTCTGAATCGAACCCGGTCAACAAATTTTCTGGTAAAAACCACTCTGCGAGATTGCTGTCAGGCCTTAGTTTGGCAGCCCTACCAGATTTCTAAGTGCATCCTGTCGTGTCAGCTAAACTAGGATGAAGTTGATTACTGAATTTCCAAAGGACATCCTGGCAAAATCACAGCAAGAATCGAGCAAAAAATCTGACAAAATTCCGGCAGGAATCGAGCAAACAATCTCTATTAGAATTTTGCCACGGTTTTACTAGGAGTGACATAAGAATTTTTAATTACTTACCGTATTTAATTCAAAATGTATGTCCACGTTACATGGCGAATTTCAAACAAGAAAAAACAATGTCAAACCGGTATCACAACAATCCTCTGACAATTATGATCATAATTTCCTGCCATTAACTAGTTCCATGATTGCTTCAATTTCAGAGAGTACTTTTTACTGTTTGGCAAGGATCTGTCTGCTCAAATAACGAGGAACTCGTATTTGGTAGTCTGTTCCGCGATCGGAAATTCACTGCTTTCTTCTACCACGATATTTTGTGAGCCAAACCAGACCCCACAAGGGAAATGTCGATTGCTGAATTCCTACCTCCGGGGGTCATAATTATTATCTTGGAGCCATCGTTTAGCAGTAGTAACAGTAAATCTTAGATTTTAGGAGTTCGATATTTGGACCCTTACTCCTCCATAGCCTCCGGTTAGCTTTTTCGGAAACATTTAGTGTCCCTGGTAGCTATTTGTTTCATTTTCTCTTAACCATATTTCTTGCAGAAGGGTCGTAATTATCAGTAGTTGATCTGTTCGATCTGCTTTCTCGCCTCTTGTAGCCTGATGACAACTCTGCTTCGTAAATCCACTATTGCAACGATCCATTCATTTCCGAAGCAGAAATGCATCATTTGCCTTCTCGGATGTGCAACAAATCTTTCAAAATCCATTGCTCTGTGATAACTCCTTTGTCTAATCAACCGCAGCGGGGCTCCTCCCCAATCTTGTTGGAATTTGTCAGAAAGCATACTGTCTGCTGTCATTTCGAATATTTGCTTCTCTTCTATCTCTGCGTTGTCCACTGCTTCGATATCGAGATAGACAGTCCAGACATTCTTGCCACCGTCTTTGTGGATGGTAAGATGATTGTCTCGTCATAAGTCAGTTCGGGAAAGTCTGCCTCTTACATCAGTTCTGCAAAGCTGGTTTTGTGTGCTTGCGAAGGTCTTTTCGGCTCTGGCGTATGGAACTCGTACGTTCTACGTAATAGTGAGGGTCCTGATTCATCCTACACGTTCTGGGCAGCCTCTATTACTAGCGGCATGATTCCGGTGACAATTGATGCAACGGGTTCAGCACACTCTTCCTCTGGTACATGATCATTTCCCCCTGCAATTCTGTTTTTTGTGATCAATTCATCTACATGAGTGGCATTGTCTGACCGAAAAGACACACAGCTTTGTCCTGAATTTTACTGCGAAGTTTCGCACCGTCTGAGGTACATCTTTGCTTTCCAAAGTTACTTTCACATTTATCATGTTGAACAAAGTTTCCTGCTTTGTTTCGTTTTTAGTCGCTTCACATTTCTCACTGAATCGCTGGCCGCGTCGCCCTTCTTCGTGTCTTTCTCCGTGAAGTCCAGTGGTACGTCAGGTACAAATGCAATCGTTTTGTTGCGCATATTATTAACAAAGAATTTTGGGTTTTTGAGGCAAAATTAATCTTGAAATCTTGTGCCCTTTACAAACTCAATTTAAACCAGAACCTTACGATTTTATGGTTTCACTTATGGAAACCTTCCTCGTGCAGAATCTTGCCCACCTCAGCTGAATGATTTCATATCGGACTGTCGGATTTTATTGACTCCAGGTTCACTGTCATCTGGTGTTAATTCCGATTGTTTAGAAGATCAAATGCCTCTTGTCTGAGACTTACTCGTGAGTCCACTTGCGCTGCTTACTGTCGCTTGTTTTATTTTTCTTCACCTAATTTCCTTTTTTGTCTTCTCGTAACTTTTTGTCTGGCTTCAGTAATTTTTAAATTAAAATTTTTCTTTCCCTCTCATTTCAATTTTTTTCCGCGCTCACTTCTTGTCCACTATTTTTTCTTATATCATTCGTTGATTGATGTTATGGAACCATATTATTCAGGCACACTTTCACTTGCGTTGATTTTGGTCCAATTTTTACTTAACTCCCTCCCACGACTGTAAAACCTTACCTTTGCTATTTCGCTGCACTTATAATGTCACTCGCAAAACGATTTTTAAACTACGCAGCAACACCACAATTCGTCTCGTTCGTCGAATAACCCTAAAACCCTAAAAAAATTTAAATAAAATCACTTCGAGTACAGATTTTTCTTTTTCATGCAGTATTGACATAAGTGTACCACAGTAGAGGCTGCATGATTGGGAGTGCATGACACCCACAAAATAAATTGGCGAGTAGGTCGGTTAAAATAGATGTTGGCGATTGCAGTGGAACAGTATAGGTACCTCTCCAAACAAAATGTTATTTTCGGTGATTTGTTGATCCCAAATTCGAAACTTCCCCTTAGAAAGAAGGTAGCTTACTGTAATCCACTTTCCTGGCGACAGTGATGTAAACATCTTGAAGAGGAAAAATACCCTTTTAATAGCTAATACTTTCTCACACACATGATCCGATACTCTTACAAGATGCTCTCAACTTGCACTATACCCGAAGCAATCTCATAAAATGTTAGTAAACTATAGTCGATCTAATGGAACAACATTCGAACATTCAGTTCAGTTACGAATTTTCAATTTTAATCTCATGGGTATGATTGGTAATAGTTGTCTTTCTCCGGGACCCCAGAAAGGTTTAAAAATTATTAGGACAACGTTGGTCCCCTCACTACTCGAAACAATCTATTATTAGATAGGTTTTCCTAACTAGCTTTAAAGCTCCATCTGCAACGGAATATTTTATTCGAACATTCATTTTAGTTATGGTAAAATGTCTCTTTCGAGCGACTTCACTATCAATACCATCCATACCAAACCACTACCTGCTGTACTAAATATTCCCTTCCCTCGGTCGACCATTCTCCCTCTCAGGTACCTCCGTCTGAATCACGCCCCGGAACAGCGGTCCCCAGACGCACACGCACAATGTCGTCGAAACGGAAATCACCGCCGAACAAACTGTCGAACGCGACGTCGCCTACGGCGCCCGTCCAGGTTGAGAAGAATAATTTCAAAAAAATTTCCCTTAAAAATGAAGACCTCATCAAATCGTCACCGGTTAAGGAGCTGAACTGCGCCTTCGATGCCAGTTTCCTGTCGATGCAGAAAATGCAGTCCCAAATGGAGCCCAAGTTCGTGAAAAACGAACACAGCGAGTACATCATGGGCCACCATCCGCATCATCACCCGCAGCAGCAGCATCATCATCCGTTCGGAGGCCTCGGCGGTATGCCTGGAGGAGGCCACCCACTGATGATGGATGGAGATTTCCATCAGTTCAATTTGCCATTTCTGAATGTTGCTAGCTATATTCTGAAAGGATCGGATCCGGCGATTGGAAAGCACGAAAACTATCAGCTCACGATGAATCTTGATAATCTGAATATTTCAAATAGCCAACAAGAGATGGCGCCAGCTGCTCAACAGCAACAACAAGCGGCGCCACGTAAAGTGAACAATCTTATTCTCAACCATCTAAAATCCATCGTGGATAATTTTGACAGTTTGAACAACAACGTTAATGGTAAGTAAAAATAAAAATTGACTTTCCCGTTCAAGTTTCATAGGTTTGACACGGAATGTTTAGATAAAAATTCGTACACACCGCCACCTTCGGTGGCTTCACCGCAACTGCAGCAACAAATACAGCAAGACTCTCCTCCGCAAGTCAACAACTGTCCGACTACTATGGGGCAGCCCCCCGGTGGCGGAGGTACAGCGCCTCTGTTGAACAATCACGACGCCGAAAAGGATCAGAACTACGAAGGTTTCCGAAGCCAGCTGGACGAACGTATCAGCAATCTGCAGCTGAGCAAGCGAGAAATAAACCTGATGAGGCTGAACCTAAGCTTGCTGGACTTCCCGAACGAGATTCCGCCGAGTCTGTTGAACCAGAATCATCACAACAGCAGCTACGAGCGGACAGCGCAGGGAGGGGAAGATCTGAATTGTAGTACCTCGCAGAATAATATGAATATTAAATTGATTAAAAGGTTTGGTTTGATTGCTGTTTCGAGCAAAGGTTGATTTTTGCTGATTTCTAATTTTTTGTTACAGAAGCTTCAAAGAGTCCCTCTACGAGAAGGAGAAGAACATCAACCGGTTGATCATGTACTTCACCATCTGGCGGGAGATGCTGCTGAAGGCGGAGTTTGTAAGGCTGCTCGAGTGCCGGCGGGCCTCTGAGAGTGGATTAAAACAATGGCGCAAGAACCAGCTCTGGACTGCCAGGCGTGATACCGCGAATAATGTGATACTACTAATAGTTCCTTACTTCGCAGATCCTAATTCTATGACGGCATTTCTCACACAGTTTCTGCTTGTTTTTTCAGCTGAAAATCAATTACTACTTTATCGGTGATACTATCAAGTTTTGTCTATCGGCGAGGCGGTACTGCTAGGTGATTTTGCTCGACTTTTCTAGCGCTTTTCTACTGTCAAGTTTACTCGATATTTTGTATGGCAACGCTGCCTTTGATTGCTGAGTTGTCAAATGTTGATTCCCGCGTTTGTTCAGTGCTGCCAAAACTTTCCATTCTATATACGAGTTAGAGTGGTGAATTTAGCAGCACTGCTTTTGACGTTGAAAAATACATTGCATAATATCCCAGTAAACGATATGACAACTAGGCCGGCAGAAATAAACGCTCACGAGCGGTAGGCTATTGAAACTTTGTTCTTGGCTACACGCCGTACTTATGCCGTTTACTGGAAAAATAATGTGGGATGCTGTCTACTTGAGTGCAGTCTTGCACTTGATCATTCGATATAAAAAGCTATTTTTTAAGACCGCTTTCCTAAATATATTCAGTATTTTTGCGATGCCGGCAAACAGCTAGCGAGTACATGGCAATTAGCTTCTATATTCAACATTGTTTCAAGTCAATTTTTTAACATTTAAAAGGCTTATATAATAATAGGGTTAAGCCTTAATTTTGTTTTTATTTGGGTTTATTTTGGTTCTGCTCCGACGATCAGATTGTTCCAAAGTATTAACAACAACCAAAAGTTGAGCATCTATATTTTATAACTGTTTGGATTTCTCTGTTTGCTAATAAAATACCGGCGTTACTATCATAAATTCCGGCATTCTACTTCTTGAATTATCATAAAATATATTGTTACTTGTAATTTTCCAAATAAACAAAAATTTCTTTTCTCTTCCTCACACGTACAAAACAAACTAACGCACACACCAAAACAGGCCGAAAACAAAAAGTACAAATTCACCAACAACAACAACTCCAAATCAAACCTGGACACGACATCACTGATCCCGCCCGGCTCGTCCTCCGCCCTGGGAACACCACAACAGCGTCAATCACCGACGGCTACGGTGACAGCGACATCCTCAGCCACCCGCCCACCATCCGCCATATCACGAAGCGGGCTGCAACCGAGCGTTACTCCGGCGGCTTCCACATCTACATCCGCCGGTGACTGTGACACCCCGACCGGGGAGGAAACCATCGACGCGGACAACTGTATCCAGCGCTACCGCAATGTATTCCAAGCCATTTCTAATAAAACACTGGAGCCCACCGCCGGTGGCGGCGGCGGCCGTTCAAACCCAAATCGGAAGAATGCTAGAAAACGCCCACCCGGATACCCAGACGATCTGCTGACCGAGAAGTGTTCGCCGGTGGACTTGCGTTCCGGACCGACGACGCCATCCTATGAGATCGAGTACGATAAGAAGGAAGACCAAAGATACCTGAAGGATGATGCACCGATCAACTTGAGCAAGCGGAAGAACGAATACCGGGACAGTCCGATCAGGGAGCTGAACAACGGCAACAAACTGATCGGAGGCATGTTCAATCACTGTGATCCGGACGAGCTGAGCCAACGGATGGAGGTTGCTGGGTTACCGCAGGCGGTATCCCTGCTCGACAGTGATCCGGAACGATACATGCTCAAACCGAAGCGGGAACGGCTGGATCCGGAATCGAGCCTTTTCGACTACAAGCCAGATTCATTGAAACCGAAACTCAGTCTCTACCAGTCACCTAGTCCCCACCATAGTCCGGACGAGAAGCAGTTGATGAATGACGCTGGATTCTCGCTTCCGCAACCATTCTTCATTAAAAACCCAGATGCTCACGGTAGTTCGGTTAATCAACCGGGACTACCGGTTCCCTTCAACAGCAGTGCCATGCTAGACAATATGAACCGCCATTTGTTACGACAGCAACAGCAGCAACAACAACAACAACAAATGAGTGCCGGAATTCCCCCGGGGGGTAGTAAAAAGGACAAATCCAACCAGCTCAGCATGGATATGAACCCGGCGGATCTGAACACTTCCCGTCGATCCGGAGCGGAAAAGAATCACATCAAAAGACCGATGAACGCGTTCATGGTATGGGCCAAGGACGAACGTCGTAAAATCTTGAAAGCCTGCCCGGACATGCACAACTCGAACATTTCCAAAATATTGGGGGCCCGCTGGAAGGCTATGACGAACCTGGAGAAGCAACCCTACTACGAAGAGCAAGCCAAATTGTCCAAGCAGCATATGGAGAAACATCCGGACTATCGGTACCGGCCGCGACCGAAGCGAACCTGCATTATCGACGGTAAGAAGATGCGCATATCGGAGTACAAGTGTTTGATGAAGAACCGCCGGCAGGAGATTCGACAGTTCTGGACGCGGGATTACGACGGATCGAGCGATCAGGGTGGTTGTCCGCTGAAGGAAGCCGGGAAGGTAATTAAAAATGAGGCCATGTGAGACAGGGGTGATGGGGTGGGTTGGCAGCGGGAAGCGTGCGGCTTCGGTGGCTTTGGGATGTGAGCCGTGTGGCTGGGTGAGTGAATGGAAAATTGATGTTGATTTTGTTTTTTGAGAAAAAAATAAATGATTGGTTGAGAAGTGAAGGTGGTGCCGTGTACAGAACCGAATTTCCCTTCACGTAGATATAGCACCGGAATCCCGTCTGCTCCTCGAAGTCGTCGAATCTATTGTTTCATTTCTTGGAAAACTGCTTCAATCCATAGATTTATTTGCCGATTACATCTATTTGAAATCTGAGCCGTAACACTGGGTGAATCCTTTTGAGGCGAACCAATCCATTTCTTTGTTTATAGAATCATCGGGGTTGGTTTTCATGTGAAATACCACTTACAGCCGCCTGGATAAGGAGCTTTTTGGGAAATCTAGCAGATGCCCAGCCTCGTTATCGGCTAAGAATTTGAAGTCCTCGTCGACTGGCGAAGGTGGTAGACCCACTTTCCACCCCCAAAACGTCACGGTTTGCACAACCGAGCTCGAACTAAATCTAGCGTACATTGATTATCCGAAAGAGTCTCGAGTACTGTCACCAGCTGACCGTAAGACCGTGGCATTGTTCGGTGCAGGTAGAAAACGATCAAACGCTCGTCCAAGCTAATACAAATCGTGCCCTATTCTGTTAAACATCAGTAGATACTCTTCAAACGAGTCACCCTCGACGTACTTCATTTCCGACAACTTCTTGAGCAAGAAAAACTGGCCCCGAATGTCCTTTTCGAGCAAATACAGGTTACAGTGTCCATTAAATTTCAACCAGCTTCTGCTTGTCGTACTCCAGCTGCGAATCTGGATCAAAACTGTCTTGCATTTCACATCATTTACTTTCCTTTTCGCTAGCTTTTTGTCTTGCTCCAATATACCCGATCAAGACGGATAAGTCCGGACCTAGGGGCAGATAACTTGTGATGCATTTTAATTTTTTTTAATTTTTTTTGCCATCAAAATACAAATTCTTAATGTATTTTGCGTTGCGTGTAAGACGTCAAAACCCTACAAAAAACTAGCCCTACATTCAACAAAACGTCGAACAAAGTGGATCAGCGTAGGACGTTTGTTAAACAAGCTTTTCTGCGTGCGGGAGTGCAAAATTAATGCAAAAATGGAAATTAAGTGCATTTTTTCTAATTTGATGCAAATTTGTTTATACATTCTAGGAGTGATCCGCCCCTAGGCCCGAATCGATTTGCCAACTCGGAAATGCTAAATTTCCCTTCTCATTGCTGGCAAAACAGGGGCTACTTCGAATGCAACATTTTGGCAAACTGCCGCCGTTATTTTTAGCCGCTCTACGCGCCCTTAATCGCCTTCCTCGTAAATGAATATTGTAAACAATCCTAGTCAAATTCCTAGTCAATTGGTATTGCACACCAAAACTTACCACAATCTGACGTTCGTTAAGACTTTAGGTCAGGCATCTAGTTCTACTATACTTACACAAGATTCCACAATTTCTCACATTTGTTGGCTAAGTGAATTGCACTGGACAAACAAAATACAAACGAGAACACGCGAATTGTTAAAAAAAAACAATTTTAAGCTTAAGCCAAACATGAACCGCCACGTTAGAAAAACGCGAAAAACAACGTCAAGTCTATTTCAACCGCCAGCAAATTTGTCTAAGTATTGAAATTGCCTTTAAATCGCATTCGCAAATTGCATTTCCTCCTAGGGGTCATTAGCACAGGCGAGTTGAGTCAAATGTCAAAGTGCTCAAATCGCCTGACCATATTCGCCCGCCTTTTTTTTGACTGGGATCCTTAACAATGTAAACAATACACACTGAACTAATTTTACCCAAAATTTCAATATAGAAAATATCGAATAGATCAGTGGAGGATTACATGGATGATGATCGCAAACCGGGAACATTATGGCAAGAGTGTAGGCTTTCACAAGTGCGGACGAACAACATTTTGGACACTACATAGACGATTTCGGTTGACCAGACTTTCTTTCGATAACCGGCCTGCTCCGCAGATCTTCCAAATGAAGTGGCATACTAAGTGTTACAATGTCTAGGACGTGAATTGCAGATGATAAAGTGGTATTTGGGTCGTTAAGATACGCTGCAAGAAGCGCTCATCGATCATAACCAGTGGCTGGAAACGTTTTCAGTACAGTCTGAGCAGACTGAAGGTAAACTGAATCGAAATAAACTAAAATTGTGGCCAAACTACGGTGAAATTTTTTGGTCATCTGCTGACCGATCAGGAACTAAAATCTGATCTGAAGAATCAAAAATTAAGTTTAACTATCCAGTGCCTGGCAATCGCAAAAAGCTACTTGGTGAACTCTTCGGGCAGATTCCTTCTGAACTTAAGCGAAAACTTCAGCGTGCCCCGAAAGTTGATATCAGGAAAGGAAGCCTGGGTTGTGGTCGATGGATCTGCAAGAAAAATTCAAGCGAGTAGAAGAATTAGTATCGAGCCTAGATATGTTGAGACATTATAACACATGAAACTCTGGAGGTCGCTATAAACGATCTGCGAAAAGAAAACAAAATTTTTGTGATTATTTTTGCGTGCGCACCAGATAATGGTAGGCAATCCAAGGGTGACTGCGAAAACGGATCGAAAGCCTCTAACGAAAATGTTGTCAGTTCCTCGCAGATTACAGCACATATCTTATTGAATCTTGAACAATGCAACTTACATGTAGAGCTGCTCAGTCGAAGAAACACAGCCTTCATCATTCCTGAGCATCTGAAAATCATCGAAGAAACGTTCGGAGAACAATCAAAACGATTACGTCCTATGTTCGCTTCGGTTGGCCTAGATCAGTAAGCCACAACGGGCTAGAGTCAGCGCTGGGATTAGATCGGGTAAACGAATTTTGGCCGGGCATGAGTGCACAAATTCGTGAGCGATTTGTGCCAAATAAACTTTGTTCTAATCTCCAGCTCTAATACAAACACACCCGATCCATCCTGCTCAGTATTCTTTGCGGAATGTCGTGATCAAATCTGAAAGTTTTCAATTACTGTAGACCGTTACTCGGACTTCCTCGAAGTGGACTTGTTAATGGATTTTTTTTAATTTCGATTATAGAGGTTCCGCATCTTTTTTCTGGTTAAAAAAATGTTTAACCATATGTATGGAGTTGGAAATCGAACCCAAGTGATCTGCGTAGGAAACAATTGATTTGCGCTATACTCGCCCCCTAAAGGATCTTACTTCACAGCGTACCAGATTAATATTTCTCGACACGGCCGACCCAATGTCGTGGCAACAAATAGGGAAACGAATTTTACAAGCCCTGACTGAAGACAGTTTTGAAGTAATTGCGATTTTCGCACCACTACTTTCGCTTTCAAAAATCAGTAAGCGAGCGGTAAAGCATAGGAGGCGGTGAAGGTCGCCAAAAATGCCCAGATTCTGGTACTTAGTTTTGGTATGCTTTACAGCACCGGAAATATGTACCAAACAGGATTAGTTCCGCCTCAGTTCTAGCGAATGTTCTCACGTCAAATCAGAAGAGGTCTTCCAACATCAGTAAAAAAAATCTCGTGTGTGACGGGTTCTGAAAGTATGCCGTAAAACAATATTATGAAAAGTACACTTCAACAAATTGTGGCACTTAAAATTACTTAAAATGTAAACAAACAATACCATAACCTCTATTTATAATGTTTTCTGCAACTTAATTGAAAAACATTAAACCGATGCCAGCGACAATCCTCATCTAGAGTTTTAGTATCTACTCCTCAAACGGCCCCTTTGAGTTCTTGTCGGCCGGTCTCACGAACACTCTTGGTTAAAAACAATCCTCTTTGCTTTTGCCGTCTTTGGTTATTAATTTCCACCAAGTGTACGTACAAGAGCCGTAGAAAAGTCTCTTGAAACGAATCGTCTACTGACGAACCTTCGTTGGGCCAACATACGGCGGCGTCGAACAAATCATTCTACAAACCTTCCATTATTGGTCCCATGTCGGACGCTTTTGGTACATTTTGTTCGGTCTCTCACTGGGAACATACGAGGTATACTTTCTGGTAACCCTATCCAGCATACGTCAAAAGTCTGCATCCGTTATTTGAAAAATTGCAGTTCGCGTGTCGCATTCCGGCGTTGAGCAATTTTTAGTGTTTTAAAAGTGTATTTTCATGAAAAGAATACCGCAGGCTGTGTTAGAAAGTAAATTAGCAGTGCGGCAGGTTTCATTGGAGGCATATTTGTTGAAAATTGGCTGATTTACCCCGAAGGAAAAAAATGCTTCGCGCGTGAAGAATGGCAGTGATGTCAGATCGATAGAAAAATCAAGGTTATTGCCATGGTGTTCAAAAATGAAGCCAACCATTATTTGAAAAGTTTTTGTGCTAAAAAGTGATTTTTTCACGAAAGTAATAACGTGCGCTGGGTTAGAAAGTGAAATGGTCGTACAGCAGGTTCTATTTGAGGCTTTTTTGTTGAAATCTAGCTGCTTTACCCCAAAGGGAAAACAGTGCTTTGTGCGTGGAAATTGGCAGTGGTTTCAGATCGATGGAAAAATCAAAGTTATTTCCATAGCGATTAAAAATAAAGTAATTTGCGAAAAAAAATGAAATTTTTAAGTGTGCTGCAAAAAAAATCTATTTCGAAGCAGAGATAGTGTCAAAGTGCAAAGTGTTTTCTAAAATAATTCGATTTCTAGCTAAAATGTATCCCCATAAAAGTAACATGTGAGAAAATTCTGTTAATTCGTCGCAAAAGCTGGATTCGACTGATTCAGTAATCTTTTGGGAAATAATGGCATTGGATCAAGTGATGCCGATTCAGTAACGACCGTGGGTAAGTTTCAATAATTTTAAAATATTTATTGGCTTTCGGACACAAAAACAGCAAACAGTGTTGATGAGATTTCTGTATTTCTTTCAAATTCGTGCGTTGCGGGTAAGGTTTGCTTCAATGTTCTGCTTCATGTAAGTATAAAAAATAGTTGTATTAAGTTTTAATAAGGTACTTACATAGAACCAGCTTGAGAAGTAACTGAAACTGGATTCCAAAACTTTCCAACTGTCAACTGTTCCTCAAACCTGTAGAAAAAAATCGCTTTTCCCACCCCCCAAATGGTATTCTTCCGTAATTCACACTCTCGTTCATACATCTCGCACAAACCTACAAACCAAAACCGTCTATCACCGCTTCCTACCTGATCGACGACATCCTTTAGCTTCAGAATAGCGACACCGACCAGACGATCCTCTCGGGCGAAGCAGTAATCCTTGACGCAGATGTGTAGCTCGAAAAATTCCAGCTGCTCCTCGTTTCCGATTATGCTAGAAATAAAAAAGAAACAAAAGCTAACTCTTGCCGGGCTTAAAAATTTTCCGACAATTCCACCACTTACAAATGGAACGTTTCGTTGTACTTCGGCGACCAGTTGTTCGACTTGGACTTGGTGGCAAACTTGCGCTTCCGGTCGTGCAGATGCGGCCCGATCAGGTTTACCTCGATGAACGGTCGGAACATGCCGGACGGGACGGTCCATTTCAGGTCGTTGGCAGCGATTACTGTGAGGGGAAACAGTAATCAATTTCAATTGTGATAAATTGCGAGTAGGGACTTACCTTTGACGGAAACCTTCTGTTCGCCGTTCTCCGGATTGGACGAGACGTCGATCTGGATCGAAACCTCACCCACCGAAGCGTCGTCACTGCTGATTCCTCCTTCTGAAATGGAGTTGAACATTTGAGTTTGTTCATTTAGGATTTAGGGCATAAATTACCTTCCGAAGCGCCCTGACCGGAGACGAACGATTTGATCAGCGTGTCGGTTGTTTGCGTGTACAAACTGAGCGCATACTTCAGACTCTGCAGTTCGGACGATTTCTCCAGGAACGGCTTCTTCAGCCCGTTGCCTCCGGCGTGGAAGTACTGCTGGATGGTGTCCAGTGCAACCTCGAGAACTGCGCACTGCTTCGGCGATAGATTTTTCTCGATCTAAAAGAAAGCGAAAAGGACGATTATCAACTGGATAGTTGTTGAATAAGGGTATTCGTCAAACCTCCTTGGAGATATCCATGACTCCGCTGAGCACATTTTTGGCGTCCGGTTTACCCGCCATGTGGTTCTTAATTAGCCGAGACATGTCCTCGATCTTCGCGTTAGCCGCCAGGTTCTTGGCGTTGTCGGTGAGATGTTTGAAGACCATCTACAAATAGTCGATTTAAAATTTACCGATCAATTTTTAGTTCCGCGTGTTACCGCTCTATCCGCCATCGGCGGAAGCACGATTGTCTTTTCCAACGTCCGGATGACAATCTTCCACAGTTCCTTGAGCAGCCGCTTCAGTACCGTCTTTTCGCAGGACTGTGCATACATGGAAAGCGATCCGTCCAGCAGATCCATCAGCGGCCGCAGCACTTCGTCAGCCTCCATCGCAATCATCGCGGCATCGTCGGCCGGTGGGGCGTGGAAGAGCGAGGTTTGCTGTTTGACCTGCTGCAGCAGATCGCCCAGCTCTCGAACACTACCGGTTATTCGGGGTTCCAAGCTGGAATTGATGCGGATTAGACTTTTGAATTTTTTTTCGTAATTTTATAGGAAGGAAAACCTCTTGGCGAACTGCGTTGCCAAATCGTCCAACGCGGTGTTTAGATTCTGTTGCAGTTCCTTCAGGATGTTGGCGGCATCTTCCTCCAGTTTGTCGCCACCCATCGAATCGAACATTTTCTCCAATTGGACCCGAAGTTGTTGGATATTGTTCATTAGAATACAAGCCTAGGCGGATACGGGACAAGTGTTATACTACAGGATCAAATTAAAGCGTTCAATACGAACCGTCCTCTCCTCGTGCATGATATCGGGGAATTCGGCTTTCACTATATCTACGTAAGCTAGCAGCACCTTAACGATGGTTTTGGCGAAACGACGCATGTACCGCTTCCAGATCTCCGGATCCGGGCAGTCCAATTTACTAACTACATCGAAGCACTGCGTTAACTGCGTGAAAACATCCACGACTGAGTTGGAGAACAGCGCGTGTTCGCTACTCTTTACGAACTATTTTAGTACAACAAAAAAGAATTAGAATTGGAAAGAAATTTTTTTTCGTCGCTTGAACTTACCCCATCCTTCTTATCCCGCTTGAAGGCTCCGTGCAGATACTCCAGAGAGACGTCGTCGTTCTCGTTGAGCCACTGCATCACGAACGGCTCGAACCAGGCAGGATACTCGGGCACGGCGCCTTTGTACGGTGGGACCTCCTTGACGTAGTTCGTATACAGCCACTTGACCTTGAAGTGCAGGTTCATGTAGGCGGACGATTTGCACAGCCGGTGCTGTTCGTGCTCCTCCAGGGCGTACTTCATATCGATGGCGAACAGGCTCCACATCGTGGCGGCAGATACCTACGAGTTTAAAATTGGTTAAGCGATGCCGTTAGATGGCGCAAGTCACCGAACCTGTCCTATGTTAAGCTCCTGCGGGAATTGATTAAGTACTGCGCTATAACTATTTTTATCCTCTTCTATAACCGAAACGATAAGTGCGATTAGTTTGTGCCAAAAGTCAACGTTCTCTAGCTTTGGTCCGTGGTCTTCACCCTCGCGCTTTGCCTCGTTCGGGTCGACCTGTGAATAAGCCAAGGGGGTTTAAGCGAACGAGCAACACGGAATCAAACCACGGAAGGCTGACCTGAAATTCTCGATTGTACAACTCGTAGCAGTTCTCGAACAGAAACTGATAGGTTGAGCGTAGACAAGCCTTCACGCAGTCCTTGACTACGGTGCTGGCTCTAGGTGGGCTGGACAGTTCTTGTACCTGCGTGACGACGGAGAAATTGAAAGTTTCGTTAGGTTAAAAGAATAGTCACCGAACACTCACCTTCATGCGGAAAAATGTAATACTGGTTAGTAGATCAACCGTGGACTTCAGATCCATCAGTTTCTCTTGGCTGGAAGCGGGGAAGTTGTTGCGATACATTGATAGATCGATACGGAGAGAATTGTGCAATTGGTCCAGTAGTTTAACGAATTTTTCTTTCTACAAAATGAAAACGTGATTAAGTTTTTGATGCACTCTGCTATTCGCAGTTAGGGAACTTACTCCAAAGTTGCTAGCTGCGAAGCGATCACTGGCCGATACAGCGCTCGAAGCAGTCGTGTGTGCGTAGTAAGCGTTAATGTTTGCTAGTAAGGTACTCATCACTGCCGGGACGCCCGCGCACAGGTACTTGGTCGATAGGCAATGGAAGTGCGTCATCGCTTGGTAGATGTTCTCGATGCCGTACCGCATGGCAAATTCGTCCACGATCTCCTCCGGCGTTTCGTCGAAGTAGATCTTCCACCCGTCGTCTCCCTTCGTCTGCGGTAGATTAACCTACGAAGAAACAGGTTCAGTTCGCATAGCTAGTCGTATGACGAATTGCTCAACTCACCGTTCCCAAGGCTTCCTCGCACAGATAGTGAAAGACGTTCTCGTGCAGGCAGGTATATTGTACGTGATATGGTGCCACCTTCTCCTCGCCCTTGATCTCGACGGAGATGTGCAACCGGATAGCGCCCGAGACGGCCGATTTGTCCGTTCGCTTCTCCAGATTGTACCACACGTCCATCTCGCCCGACAGCGTCCGCACCTCGATGATTGTCTGCCCCAGGAAGTCGTCGGATTCGCGCGTTAGCTTCTGCCTCAGCTTTGACTTCAGATCGTTATCCTCGTCCCAGACGCGTACCTTGATACGATCGGAGGAGTTGTGGCACTCGCTGAAAAGGTCGCGTTTTTAAGCAATGATCGTGGACATGATTCCTTTCGTATACTCACAAGTTAAACTTCTCGTTCCACACCGGGTTCAGCTCCTGCGGCATCGTACGCGTTCGCTTCTTCACCTTGCTAACCTGGACGGTGACGTACGGATCGCTTGTTCCGCTCTTATCCTTCGCAATCAAACCTTGCGCACAGATGACGGTGATGGCGATCTTGGCCGACCACTTGCTCGTACCGTCCAGGACGCTCTGCTTGATCGCCTTCATGTGACCTGCGTGACTCTTCTCCTCCACGTTGAACACTTTCCTGTAATCGAAATCGAACTCAGTCAGGCTAGTCATACTCTTATCGATCGCCGTCGTACATGATAACTTCAAAGATCTCCGGCCGATCGCGCTCTCGTTGCTTCATGCGTTCCTTCATAGCCGCGATCACGGAGTTGGCCTTGTCCTCGGCAGCACCATGTTTGGAGCTCTTCTCCGACGCTCCCGCGAAGCACACTGCAAACGGAAATCGAAACCGTTAATCAATCAATAGTAGGCCGTGACGTAAGGAGTCTTCTTACTCTGCAAACAATCCGCGTTCAGTAGATCTTTGCACTTTTCGTGGCACTTAACGGCACATTCCGTACACCTGCGGCGAGACAGAACGTTACTACGGGGAGACGCATTTGGGGGACGCACTTACCTCACACCCTGACGGGCGATACCCCACAGCAGTCCTTCGCACTCGTAGCAGTAGGTCGGGGAAGTTGCCGTCCACAGTACGAAGTTGTGTGGGGTTGTCGACGAAATCGGGTAGATCAACGCTTGGAGGGCCTTCTTGTAGACGTGCATTTTCTGCGATGGACAGAGGAAAAACAGTGTTCATAGAAGCATCGAAACTAAGCAAAAGCCTTCTTACCAGTTCTTCGTCGTTCAACGTCGCTCGAGGGACGGCCGAAGTCAGACCAGCCTGTCGCTTCGTAGCTGCCATTGTCTAGGAAAGAAAAACCAATTGTTACCCGTTCAATGATTGCACTGGACAGCTTCCTAGGGAACTGTGACTTACTTTTAGGACCTGGTGGAGTTTGGCGGTTGGTAACGGCAGAAGAGTTTGGTTTTGTTGGAGGGTACATTCACACATACGGAGTAGAGAAATACGGGTTTTGTTGCAAACGGCGTTAGATTGGTTCACATTGAATCTGTCTCAGGAAAGCTACTTACCAGCTCCGACACCAACGGTATCGACTTCCGCCGTGGTCGAATATCCGGCATACTGTCGATGTTGCTGTAGAAGGTATTGTCTCCCATTCTGTAACGACAGAGAAACCTTAGAATCTGTAGACTTCAGCAACCACCCAATAACTCACCCATTTCCGCGTCCACTATCCGAAACTCCATTCCGTTTCTGTCGAAGAAAAAAAAACAAATTTGAACCCGGCATTAGTATCCCTCGTAAACTCATCTTTCAACACTACAATCTACGTCTACGCTAAGAAAAAGAGGTTCATTCCATGAAGGTTTTCAAACAAACAGCTGCCCGTTGGTGCCTTACAATCTCCCGATCCGGAGCTTTTCCCAGGCCAACGAAGCATTTACCTCAACTTCCTCGGGTTTCGCAACGTCGACCTTCTTAAAAATCCCATTCTCATCAACCGTTTCGTCACTATCCGCCACCTTCTGTTTTTCCTCGATTCGCTTCTCCTTCAGCGTCTTCAGAAGCTTCCACTTGCTACCGCCTTCGCCGTCTGAAATTAAATAGAGAATAGGATCAATCAGTTATCGAAACTTTTCTTCGGTTAACGCCGGTTACGAACCTTCACTTCCCTGCGACCGAAACAGACTCTGCTTCCGATGGGTCGGTTTCGGTGCATCCTCATCCACCTGTGGTTCTCCTTCCGTCATCTCTTGTGCGTTGGCTATCGTTGTGCTACCATTAAGGGTAGGAAACTCCGTAGTTGCTTCGTTCGTTAACTGTTGTTGTTGTTGTTGCTGCTGCTGTTGTTGGTCCTCCGGCGAGTACAGCTGCTGTGACTGTTCTTGCGATGGTGTATTTTGTTGCTGTAATTGTTGCTGAAACTGGGTCTGTCCTACGTCTGCTGGGGATTGGGGTGAAGTAGTGGTGTTTTCTTCTGGTTACAAGAGGGGTTCTAGGGTAAACACACAGAGACACACAACACCGAGTGAGGACTGTTGGGACAGGACTTACCTGGCGTCGCCGGTACCACCTGACCCGCCGCGCTGGCGGACGACAGAGGCGACTGAATGTCCTCTGGCTGGGCCGGCATTGACTGGTCGGCCTGTTGTTGCTGTTGTAGCTCAAGTTGCTGTTGCGGGCTACCTTCGTCTAGCGATTGCTTAGAGGAATCCAGCGAAAAGGAGCTTTTCATTGTGGCAAAGAATGCCTTCGATTTGGTACTGATCAGACTGTCGGTGCTGTCCTGGTGGGTAAGGTTTTTGTTGACTTTGTTGAAGAAACCACCGAAGAGTTTGGTGTTTGCCGTGGATGTCTGGAAGAAGCCGGCCTTGGGATCTTGTTGTGGTGGCTGTTGTTGTTGTTGTTGTTGTTGTTGTTGCAGTTGTTGCTGTTGCTGCGGTTGCGGCGAAACTGGTTTTTGAACCGGTTTAGGTGCCGGAACGGTTACAGCGGTACTAGTCCCCGGAGCAGCAATTGTTGGCCTAACGGCAGATAGCGTAGCTGTTGTCGAGACGATGGCAGTCGTCACCGGAGGTGCCGTGGCTTGAGCTATTGGTTTACTGTCCGCCAGAGCGGCCATCGTTGCCGGAGCAGCTGATATGGGTGGTAAGGTGGATATTTTTTCCAGTGGCTGGAGGACTTCCTTTGATATGGCTGCAGTGTTGGTCAGTTGACCTGAGATGGCAGATGTTGTAGTTTCGGTTGCGGGCACCGGAAGTGTTAGGCTGTCGGAAGCTTCGCTAATACCGGACGAGTTCATCGATAGGTGTAGGAACGAAGACGCTTCCGACGTTTCCGGTGCGTTCGACAGGGTCGACATGGTTGAAAAGTCCGGTAGACTGACAGGGGCCTCACTCGAGGACAACATCAGAGGAATGGTTGGAAACAGGCCCATCCCATCGGTGCACTCGGCGAACCCAGAGTCGGTAATGTCCAGCGATGGGAAGAAACTTCCATCTCCGAGCGTTGGGATACTGGACTTCCGCGATAACGATTCGTAGATAGCCTGCATCTCCGGCGTGTCGGTGATCGAAGTTTGACCTGGCAGCGGAGTAAACATCGGAGGACTCGATGCCGGTTCCTTAATACTAGATTTTCTAACAACCGGATGGAAAGCTGACGGTGCTTCCAACTGTTCGGTTGCGCTTAGCCTACGAGGAATAGTCGCGAACAGCGGCTGTTCGAACGTTTCCGTAATGCTCGTTTTTCGCGATATTTCGGAAGTTACAGTTATACTTGATTTTCTAGCTAACGTCGATAACAAAGATTCGGTAATACTAACTCTTCTAATTTCAGCAGCTTCCGCTATGCTCGGCCTTCTAGGCTCGGCGGAAGCCGCCTCTAAAGCTTCACTGATATTTGCTTTAATAGCGGAACCCGACGGGAAAGGTGGCACTGATTCAGCCAAACCCATCATATTCCCAGCTATTTGAACAGCCTGCCCGGCCAATTTCGCCTCGACAGCTTCCTTAAAACTTTGACTAAAGATGGACTCCGATTCACCATTCTGATTCGTGTAAGTTAGCGAGCTATCCGCACTCGGCTTACCACCCATCAATTCCGCAAAGCTTGACTTTCTCCGCACGTTCTCGTCCCTCAAACCGGCATCTTTCGTCAAACACTTCTGCAGACCGAACGGTGAAAACTCCGATAGGTTCTTCGGTGACGCACCTCCTCCAACGCCATTCACGGGGGGGAACCCGGCACCTGCGAGATTGAGCTTAAATTCGTTACTCCCCAGCGGACCCGCATTGTCCTGAATAATGATCGTTCCATCCTCCACCGTCAAAAGATCATCATTCGTTAACGAAGCAATTCCCTCCGCATCCGGCAGGTGACTGTACTTATTCCTAGGACTCGCTCCTCCACCTAACTTATTACTACCGTCCTTGGCCAGCGGTGAAAACTCTTCCGCGAAAACTTCCCTCAAATCGGCACAGTTCTTCGCCATAAAATGCCGCACCTTTTCCACCTCTTCGCTACTCATCGAAGCCACGTCCTCCTCGTCCATCACCTTCGTCATCATCTCCTTAATATCTCCGTTGCTCATCTTCTCAATACGCTGAACTGCTCGCTGCTTAATCAACGGTGAACCGTACTCCAGTTCCATCTGTTTGGCATGGTTCAAAAAGGAAGCCCGCAGCTGCTGTTCAATCAGTGCCGCATTATCGGCTGGTGCGATCTCTCTCAGAATACCTCCTTCGGCTTCTACGCTCGACAGGAAGGGGTTCGTTGACATTCGCGCGGCATCATGTTGATATCGTGCCGCCATAGCTCCGTACGACTCCAGTGGAGGTTGATGCCCGTTACCGTTCTGCTCTTGCAGAACTTCTGGGATGTTGGAGAGATTTCGTCGCATCAACCAGTACTCTTGCTGTGCGTCATACGCAGCCATCTCCTCTGCCGGGTCGTATTGTCCTAGGTCGTACGGATAGGGTGGTGGAGCAGCTTGATTAAAATAATGCTGCTGCTGCTGATGCATACTATTTATGTACGCTTCGTTGATGCAATCTCGATATTGGAGATCTTCACGCAACCTAGACTGCTCCTGCAGTGAATATTCGTGGTGCCGGGCGTAGTCCGGTATCATATCGAGATACGCCTTTCGATTCTCCTCCATGAACTGCAGATTCTGCACGATTCGCTGCTGCGAAACGTTCAACGACTGCAGCTTGAACACTTTCTCCGACATCCGGGTGTACTCCTCGTTGAGCAGATTCAGGGCGGCCCAGGCAAACTTCAATTCCGTATCCAACAGATCGATGTTGGTGGCGATCTTGTCGGTGTAGTCGTTGATGATGAAATCCTGGTGCAGGTGGTGTAGGTCTTTCAGGCCGTGGCTAGCGTACAGATCCTGGGACTGTTTGCTCCACAGGTACGCTGCCATCACCTCGTTCTCGTCCATGGCGGTGCTGGGGGTGATTCTGGTGGTAAATGCGGGGTGGTAGATGGTACAGTGCGACGATTGATTGGTGGATCTATGGAAGAAATGAAAACAGCAAATTTCATTATTGTCAGTTGATTTGTACGCTTTTCCTTCGGAACTGTGAGGATTTAGGGAAGGAGAAGGACAAGAATTTTTATGTGCTAAAACGTGCCACACAACAGCATACAAATCGGGACGGAATTCCTACTGTACGAAAACCGGCAGTCAGTAAAATTCACGCTCTTCAAATCGTCAAGTGGGCGTTTGTCCCAGTTTGTCCTAATGATGCAAATGCGCTCCCAGACGAGCAACCCATTCTTCCACTCTCTTTCCCTCTCTGTGCCAAACGTGGCCCCGATTGACAACCCCATTCGTCGAGGCTGGTGGGCATCAGCCGGGGAGAAAGCGATGCAAAAGGATCATATTAAATTCCTTTTGTATGCCGGTAACGGATGTGGAATTTATGATTCAAACCGTCCCCCTCCGGTACCCAACCGCCCCTATTCCTAGATGTGTATGCGTACCGTGCGGTGCACCGTAGAAAATTTTACGAGCACAGTTAGGAAGCCGGAGTCAACGAGCCTGTAGAAATGAATGAGTGATGAAATGCCAAACCCGCCTGAGCCGGGCCGCACGTACTGCAAGCTCGGTGCTCGTGTGTGATGGTTGCAGCAGAGATTCAGCACAGCGCGTGAGACGTTTCGACGGATCGATTGCGGAAAGTTTAATAACTAGGATGTGTGGTGGGTTGTTAAAATATTTCCAGAACGAATGATAGTGCTTCAAACTGAGCCACGTTTGACTTTTTAATGTTGTTTTTTATCTTCGCTTGGGGTATACTCGTTGATGTATGGCTGATTTTATGAGTTGAGGTTGTTTCCTAGGAATCGGGTATGATTTCAACTGAAGTACCCCTTCCCAGATTCTACACACATCTGACATGTGCAGCGTTTTGTAGGATGGCTCAATTGACCTAGAAATGGTATCTACATGACTAAAGCTAAAACGTGTTATTTGTTGGGTAAGCCTCGATCGAATCTATTTGAAACTGGTGAAATTCGGATCAAACAAATTGCGAGTTATTGTATACAAGTTAAAGTATTATTTTGGATGTAGTCAAGTATCACAAACCTTTCAGCGATATTGAAAATCCTTAAACTTTAAAAAAAATCCTTAAACGAATTTTTAAAATTTTCTTTCGAGAATTAGAACACTTGTTACGTTTCCATAGGCATCAAGTCTTTTAAGACCCGTAAAACTGTCATGGCTTTCCTGGTTTGTTCGCTTGTTCCGACTTTCTTCAAAAATTAAAAAAGAGAAACACATATTCAAACAATCGTTTCATTTGGGACATTTGAGGTGGACTGTTCTCCTGGTAATATGCTATCATCATTTCTGATTCAAAATGCATTTAAAATTTATTTTTGACATTTCAGAACGAGCTGCTACGAGTAGATGATTTAGGAATATTCCCGGTATCGCCAACCGATTCATCGCAACATCATCAATAATCCACAATAGTAAATCAACTTGGACTGACTATTTGGAAGTATGGAGCGACGGTTGGACACAATACGAATAGGAAATAGAAATTATTGAGAAAAATAGTATCAATGGTGTAAGCTTGATAGGAGATGACCAGAAACCCGAGACCGAAATTTGTAAGTACTTGATTTTTTGTGTTTATATTATAAAATTGGGCTTTTTAGGGCTCTTTATTGGTATTCCAGATAACCTCTCCAAAGGTTAACAAAGTGATAGGTTACTTTGCTCTTGAATGTATTGCAGCTACCGGACAATGTAGCTTGCCCAGTTAGTATGGTTCGGGAGCGTCGGCCGAATGAAGCTTGTATCGACGCCTATGTTTCCATTAATCCCACAGTATCTTGAACCTCAGCATACAGTCGTAAGGGGGTCGCAGTCCTCTTCGATTTTCTGGACGAAAAAACCCCGGGTCCAAGAATTTCACGACTGGTTAGAAGCTTGATTGTCGAGTGGCTCCGTGATAGAGAGGGGAGAGGATAGTAGCCAGCCGCACGCCGTTCCGTTGGAACGAAATTCTCGAAAATGATGTCACCGGATTCTGTTTTTGCACGCACTTTTTTTGCACGGATTTTTTTTGCACGACTTTTTTTGCACGGTTTAGCAAAATAACACGATTTTTATGTATAAAATACCTATTTCGATATACCAGTTTAATGATTTGATCATCCCGTGGAAAAAAAACCGTGTAAAAAAAATCCGTGCTATTTCGAGAATCCGTGTAAAAAAAATCCGTGTTATTTCGAGAAACCGTGCAAAAAAAATCCGTGTTATTTCAAGAAACCGTGTAAAAAAAATTCGTGTTATTTCGAGAAACCGTGTAAAAAAAATCCGTGTTATTTTGAGAAACCGTGCAAAAAAAATCGTGTTATTTCGAGAAACCGTGCAAAAAAAATATTTTTTTTTAATAGGCATTTAGTAACGGCAGCTGAAAATAAATGGCATTGGATATTTGCAATACAAATGGGGATGATCTGCCAATGTGTAAAAATCGCGTATTTTTCAATTTTAGGAAAAGAGTTGTTAATCAAAATTCAAGTTATGGTAGTTGAAAATCAATAATGTTGGGCTATGGTTTGTATAGGATTGTATGCTTTTTAGATATCATCAAATAATATTCCGGTTCATATATCACATCGCATTGGCAATGGAGCAATTGGTATTTGGCCAAGTTCCCCCGGGTAGTGCCACTACACAATGTATATTAATTTTGCTTGTTCAGTTTGATAAGCTAGAAACTGATAGCGGAGATTTTAATATGCAGGGATACGCAATACGTATTGTTTGGTCTGAGTAGATAACGACTGATGTTTCTTTTTATCAACCAATCAGTGATCTCTGATTAAATAGAGCTTTCAAAGAGTTAGGAACAGGCACAAGTCTATTTTTTTACTGAGATGGGACAAGTTGGTGCTGGACCTGTGGCCTTCGTCTGGTATGATCCATTCTCGTTGGTACGGATATGTTCATGACTGGTTTGTGGATGAGTGTCCTACTTACAAGTGATTGATCACTTCGCTTGGGTGGAAATATATGTGACTTCAGCTAGCTGTCGAGCTTGGATATGTTAGCTGGTTCCAAGAAGATATGCAGGACTGGCACCTACGAGAATGTTGATTGTTTTACTCGAGCTTTGGTTCTTGGAAATAACAAATTGCTTCCTCGGTGTGATATGCTCGAGTTGAATGCTCAGTGGTTGAAATGTGTTTGGAGGATTGGTGGTCTCCGAGAGCAGATGCGAATAACTCTGAAGTATCCAATAAAGGGAGATCTGTGGAACTGAAAAATATTGTCACTACTCTAGCATATTTTCCTAATGTATTGTACATCATAACAACTACCAATATCGACTATTTAGAACAGAGATTTTCAAATTCTGTTATAAGATCGAGAAGAAATATAGCACAGTTGTAGTGAATAAAGTATTTGCGAATAAGGGCCAATACTGCTGGCATCTTTTATCATATTTATTAATAGTCGATTGATCCGCTTCAGACCTAGGAGACGAAAGAAAAGAATAGAAACAAAGGCGGTTCTAATTCTAAATTGGTTTAGTATAGATATAGACGACTCAAACGCACTGGCAGGAGAATATTTTTTAGAAGTAGACAAATTAGAGGACATCACACTTTTTGAGACACACATGCACAAAACTTTATCGTCCTCCTGAAGATCGGTGTTTAATTGGCAGATAGTCGCAATTTCGTACGATTTTGAAAAGTTTGCCTCGCGGGACGGACCGATATCCACCATGGCATAGGTTGCAGTCGTTAAAAAAACTAGATTCGCTAAGTGGAAAATAACAAATTTTTCAACTTTTCAGGAAAGAATTTTTAATCAAACATTGCAAAATGGCAAATGTCAACATTGCAAAATGGCAAATGCTGCCTCTTTCCAGGAAAGAGTATTTAATTAAGTAAAAGCCAATCAATAGGCCGCTGAAAATTGACAATTTCTGACATTTCAATTGCGCAAGAGTCTTTGCATCAAAATGATTTTTTTACTTTTCATGAAAATTCTTTTAATGAGAAAATAACCATTTACATGAAAAAATCGCAAAAAAATACAATTTTGATATTGTTGTCCCAGAATCGAACAATGTTTCTTACCAAACTGTATATGACCGCATACTGTTCGAAAGGTCTAGTTTTCTTCGTTCAAAAAATGTTACAAAACCGAAAATCGGCTGAAAATGACAACGTAGCTAATTTTGTTGTGGCAAAGGTCCCAAAAAATGTTTTTTTGCTTCAAATTTTCGTGTGTACATTGCTTTGTATCGCATTTGTTATACTAGTTCATTTTAAAAGTTTAAAATCACTGTAGCACAGTGTAATCTACAAAAAGTTAACAAACTCTAAATAGTTGAAACATTTTACCATTTTAACTATTGCTTTTCGAA